>NC_091438.1:20427927-20727927 GCF_964237555.1 Oryctolagus cuniculus | reverse complement strand
CTCTTCTGTTCTGGAACACTGGATTTTTGAAACAGCATATATTGGATTTAAGAATATTGCTCCACTTGATCATCAGCTGGCTTGACATCAGCTGCCAAAGAGGCCCCCACAAACTGGGCCTTTTTCTTCTTTTTCATGTTAATTTATTTTCATCCACAAGAGAGAGACAGAAAGGGAGAGGGAGAAGAAGAGAGAGAGAGAGATATGACTTCCATCTGCTGGTTCGCTCCTCAAATGCCTGCAATGGTAAGGGCTTGGCCAGGCTGACGCCTGGGGCCATGAGCTCCATCAGGTCTCCCACATACTTGAAGGGGGCCCGAGTACTTGAGCCACCATCTGCTGCCTCCCAGGAAGTTGCATTAGAAGTGGAGGAGCTGGGACTCAATATGGGATGCAGGTGTCCCAAGCACTTGCTTAACATGTGGCACCACAACAGTTGCCCACCGGGTCTTTCGCTTAGTGGTTGGAGATACAAGGTACAACAGCTTGTCCCTTACTGTAGAGGGAGCTGTAGAGAGAGACTACCCTGATGTATGCTAGATCCTCAGACATGGGAATATGAAATTTTATCGTTGTGGCAAGAGGGTGACTCCCAACACCCGGCAAGAAGAGATTTCATTAGGCTATGTAGAGATCGCATATAACATGGGATATCTGATGTCTTATGATTTTTCGTGATGATTTGGAAACAGAAGTCACAGCTTTTAATTCTAGAATCTTTTCCTAGTGTTCAAATACTGGTATATTTCCTTTTCATTTAAACTATTATCCTGGAAACCTTTGAAGCAGACAGAGGTGAAGCAAGCTGCTCTTAGCCTTGAGCTACAGAGTCCCTCTCGTTTCTATGGCTGAGAACAAGTCTCTTTAGGGTATCTGAACTGCTCACAGGCCCTCAGTTGCTGCTAGGGGAATATCCTTGGAAATGTCATGAAGAGGATCACGCTTAGCTGCAATTGTGGCCTCTCTTCTCGGCAGCGATTCTGTGATAATAAATGTGTTTAAAAATTCATTGCAGTGGAGAATGTGTACATGGTGGATGTTTTGAATTTGTGTCAGTAGCATAAATAATTTCACATTTCAAATGGAATTTCTACTAAGACACTCATGCTGGAACATAATGTAAAACACATATAGATTTGGACAGATACTGCTGCTTTGTTTTAAAAAATTGGCATAGACAAAATTGTGTTATTCATATCAACTTTTTCCATTGTTTTGGAACTGGAAATCATCCCTCTGGCTAGTGTTGAATGAATGTGCCATGAAATGTGCATCTAGCTTAATAAGAAATGTGGGCATCTGACCTCCCAGTTTTACCTTCTCTCCTTCAGGATCTTATTGCCCCTTTCACAGGCTCTGCTCTTCTTTACATATTTTAATTTTTTTGGTGGCCAGGTGGAGCTATCTTACTTCACTGAGTTCTTCTTTGTGTCTTACGGATCATCTTGCGGCAGGTATCTGATCTGAGTTGAAGGATAGGCGAGAGTTTGGGCTGGAGATGTTATACGTCAAGTTGTCCAAAGGTAAAGCTCCAAGAGTTTTAGTCAAATTTGGAATATGAAGTAACAAACACTGGTTCCAGAATGTAAGAGGTCCAATAGCAAAGCCAGCCAACCACAGAATGAGAGATCGAGGTGCAGGAATCCAGACCAAGTGGTCAGGAGAATGAGAGGCCAGAGTTAAGGCAGGCAATACAGCACCTGGGAACATGAGCATTGCTAGGGGCAGATTTGTCCTTAAGATCATAATACTTGTCACTTCACGTGTGACATTAGTGCTTGCCACCCCCACTGGCAACAAATAGAGCTGCGTTTCATTCACATTGTGAGGCATAATTTGTGCTTAAAAATTATACACTGTTATAGTAAATATGAGTCTCAAGCTACAAATTTTGAACAGCTAAACTGAATTTGTATCTTGGTCTCCCTTTCTCTCCTTCGCTAGTGTTACAGCCGATTTCTGGGAGCAAGCGTTTGTTAGATTAAGCATTTCCTGTCATCCATCAGGGCACCCTGCTGAGAGATCAGCTCTCACTGCTCCCTCCATACCCCCTCCAGTGTCTCTGGACCTCCTCAGAACAAGGAGTTATGCTGTTCCCAATACACCAACACCAATGTGGGGGTCTAAGGTTTCGCATCTTTTTCACATGATATTCAGTCTATCAGTAGTCAGTTTCCTCCAGCAAAAATGCAACAAAGATGATAAATACTGGGGTAATGCTTAATTAGCATTATACTTTTATACATACATATATATACACATATGAATGTATATAGCTATCTATTTATGTCTATCTGTATAACTACCTGTGTAAAGTGAGAGACTAAGGAGTTATTTCTTTGCTTTAAAATATTGCCATAAATCAAAATTATTATCCATAAGCAATTAAGCAATTGTTTCATGAAATTGTGAGAGACGGCAAGTCTGAGATATGTAGGGCAGGAAGGAAGCTCAAGCAAGAGTTGCTGCAATCATTTCTGAGATTAGGGTCCAACAGGCAAGCTGGAGACTCAAGCAGTACTTCTGTGTTATACTCTCAAGGCAGAACCCCTTCAGTTGATTGGACGTGGTCCACTCTCGACTTAACACCTGCTGATTGCAAGCGTTAAGCACATCTACACAATCTCTTCATAGCAATGTCTGGATCTGTGCCTGACCAAATAACTGGGAGTTGTCACCGTCCGGCCAGGTTGACACATCAATGGACCATCACCCTGGACTCTGGTACTGTGGTTCCCTGTGCCCAGACACACTCGGAGTGCTGCCTCCTCCACCACTTGCTGCCTCTTCATGCTCCATGGAGGTGAGAGGGAAAGGAGCTGCAGGCTCCCACGTCTGCTCTTAGTTTCCATTTTGTGCTCCTGAACTCACCCAAAAGATCAGCTGTCAACTTCCAGCTGAGTTCCCACCCCTTCCGCTCAGACTACCCTCCTCTACTGGTCACACATCAGGAGCAGGCAGCTTTACGCGTAATTAGTATGTTTTTCTCTGCAAAATCAGCTTCTGTGCAGAGTCTTTGTAGCTATCCTGAGGCCTTGCTTGTGATATTTCAAATTTCTGGCTTTTTCTTCTTTCTCTTGGTTTTCACTTTGGCAACAATGAGTGCAAAGTGGTCTACATGACAATTGGAGAAGGGCCAACTACAGTAATCTCCCCCTTACCCACAGGGCATGATTCCAAGATCCCCAGTGGAGGACTGAAACTGAGGATGGTACAGAACTGTACACCTTAATACTTTTTCCATCTTAACTAAGCACTTACTGTGCACTGTGGCCACAGATTTGTTAGTTTAAGGTGAGACAGCCAAATCAGTATGAATTTCTTTTTCCTTCTTCCCAATTTCATGGATAGAAGATTTTTTCTCCCACTATAGATCTTAGCAATCTCAGGATACGTTTTTGTTCTTTCCTTATTAAGTGGAAAACTCACCTTTGCTCTTAAGGAAGCACTTCACAGCTTCTGTTTGACATTCTGAATTGCCAGCATCACCGCTTTGATGCTTTGGAGTCTCTTTCAAGGAAAATAAGGGTCACTTGAACACAAACACTGCAATACTGGGACAGTCTCGATCTGATAAATGGCTTTCTAGTGAACAATGTGTGGGTACCACACACAGTGTGGATGAGCTGTAAAAAGAGGTAAAATTCACCTTCTGGGTTGGAAGGAAGAAGATTCCATTATGTTACTTGGAACTGCATGCAACTAAAACTTATGAATTGTTTATTTCTGGAATTGTCCATTTAATATTCTCAGGCTGCACTTGACCAGGGGTAACTGAAACCACAGAAAGAAAAACTATGGACAAGGGGAAGTTTCTGTAATACCAAAAAATAAGGGACATTTTTAAAAAGTATTATTTAGCCCTTGAAATTATTACATACCTTCAAATAAATTATCTTTCTCATCTTTCTCTGACCCGTTGGGGCAATCCAGTTCCCTAATTGCATTATTTCAGGTGGTCGTCACCCACAAAACCATAAGAAGGGGCAGTGGCTGACCTTCCTCTGGGCTGAGATAGCAAACAATTTGGTGGTATACTGAGGGGTGAGATACTGAGCTGGCTCCCCGACATTAATCTCCAGTGATGCTGTCTCCTAATTCAAGTCCTGTCTCTGCATCTCTTCTGCCAGAAGCGAGGGGAAAAGAGTCTGTCCCATTGCAGGACCAGGAGACTTCTCTGTTAAGCTCCTGCTGGTTTTCTGAAGCATTCCGATTCCCAATCAGTGTGTGAGCTTACATCACAAGCTGTGAGAACAGGCTGCCTTAATGCTTTTCTTACAGGGAAAGCAGAACAAGGGCAACAACACAGCAATGTCAGTTACAGGACCTCAGCTGCCCTCTGAGAAGTCCTCGCCTCCTCATGGAAGGAGCGCAGCCTTCGCCAAGCACAAGTTCTGTGTGCACTCCTGGGCCTTAAATGTGAATGCAGTGCTCTGAGCATGTCGTTTGGAAATGGGATTTTAGTCTCTTGTCGGCTGGATCTGGTGGTGCTTCGATCACTCCTCTGCATACTTAGAATACCTCTGGGTCCAGGCTACAGGTTGTAAATCTGGTTTTCCGCACTCTTCTCATTAAAGTAAAGGAAGGACAACTCATAATTTTACATGTTGTGTATCACAATGTGACAATTTCATAAATTTGTACATTATGTGATCAACAAACTAGGGTAATTATATTGTCATATCATACGTTTATCATTTTTGTATGGCAAGAAAAAAAAAACCTTTAGCTATTTTGAAATATACAGCTGTCACCCTGCTGTACAATAGAACACCAGAATTGTTCCTTCCATCTATCTGTAACTTTGTGTCTATTGACAAACTTCTCCCCATCCTTTCCTCCCCAAGTCCTGGTAACAACTATTCTACTCTCTACTTTTATAAAGTCAACTTCTGAGATTCTGCATATGAGTGACAATGTAAGGCATTTGTCTTTATGTGTGTGACTTATTTTGAGTAATGGAATGCCCTCTAGGCTCATCCATGTCCCTTTCCTCCCCAAGTCCTGGTAACAACTATTCTACTCTCTACTTTTATAAAGTCAACTTCTGAGATTCTGCATATGAGTGACAATGTAAGGCATTTGTCTTTATGTGTGTGACTTATTTTGAGTAATGGAATGCCCTCTAGGCTCATCCATGTCGTAACATGTGACTGGATTTACACAGAGAACCTAATCTACCAAGAAACTACAAATCCGCATCCTTCCTTTCTCCTCCTTTCACTCTGTATCTGCCTGGGACATTTCAAGAATCTTGTTTAATTTTTTTCAATCACAGCTCAATACTCTCCAAGATTTTGCAAGTCAGCCATGATGTCTGAGAGTCCAACCATCCCCTCTTGAATTTTAGTCATTACCTTCAGTGGATTTGGTTCTAATCACAGGATTTTTAATCAGTACATGAATATATTATATAAGGATCTCTGGATTTTTGATAAACCTCTGCATATATTGGGCTCAAAGTCTAATATAAATACCAAGTGTCTAAAAATGTAAAATTTAATAGCTACTTTAAGGCACCATTCTACTGGGGTGATAGATATTGTATTTGGGATTCTTCTTTTCCAATTTCCCCTAGGGTAGTATTTGAGTTTTGAAGTCACTTGGCAGCAGACATCTGTAGTAAGATTACAGAACATGTGATTCTGAGTTCAATATTGAAGTAAATGTCTATATTTGTGAATGTACATTGGTTCTATTCCTGGTAGACCTGGGGTGATCTAAGGACATTTTCACATACACATGAACATGAACAGTCTTAATATTCTAATAATATGGCTAACAATGCAGAGGGAAGCAATAGATTGTTTAGGTTAGCAGATGAAACTTTGGAGTAAGAAAGGGAATACTTATATTGAAATCTGCCATGGCATAGTAACACTGTTTTGTGGGCCCTCATTTGGGCTTGTGTTTAGCTCCCAGGTTAAGGAGATTATAGCCATAAGTAGTCTGTTTTCAGAAAGGGACACTCAATGGAAAAAACTTCATTGATAAAGCACTCTCCTGTTGCTCAAGGAAGATAAACTCAACCTCAAAATCTTGGAAATTAGATAAAATCCTAAAACAATGGAATTAATGGAGTTCATAGGTGCTGGGAGGAGAGCAGTGAGGCAATCGAATGGAAGAATGTATTTTACAACGTGGTGGTTGTAAAATACTCTACAGTTAAAATGGTGAAGTTCCTGATGTACAAGGGTGCTTCGGAAGGTTCATGGAAAATGTAATTGAAAGATCAACTTTCTTTTGGTGCCAAATTTGAAATTCATGCATACAAGTATGTGTGTGTATGTTCCTTTAGTCTCTATAAAGAAATATTTTATCGGATATCACAGGCAGAACTTGGAGAGACTTTATGGAAACACTTTTACACATTTTCTTGCATATAAGACCAGGATATCTACAGTGGTCTCAGAAGAGTGATTATGAAAATTATATCAAAGTGTACATGAAACTCTGATACTGAGACTGCCATAAATTCCACCCCTTCCCCCTCCCTCACTGCTTGGGCAACTGGATTACATTTCCCAGCACCCCTTGCAGTGCAGTCTGACCATGTGATTGAGCCAGTAGACTGTGAGTGGAATCCACATGGGCTACTCTTAGGCCTGGCCTATCCAAACACCCCAGGGGCAATTCTTCATGTTCCTTTATTTTCCCAATCGACACTTGGAGACCATAGATGGAAAATGGAAGTGACAGAGAAGGGAGGGAATTTTGATGGTGACCCCTTGAAGAGGTATCACTCAACGCTCAGCAACATTCGTTTTGGACTTCACCTGGGTGAGGAGCTTATTGATTTAGGCCCTTGAGGTTCTGCAGCCCTCTTGTTTTAGCAGCAGGGATAGTATCTTAATTAACACAGGTGACCCTGGAGTGGAGGTGAAAGGTTGGTTTCAAACACTGGTGACAACAGGGGATTTAAAGCCCCTCCACACAGGGAGAGGTCCTCCTTGAAGACCCGAGAGGGAGGGTGTGGGGAGAAACTCGGACTACACTGTTACTGGAATTAAGACTTATTCTATGCATCTGCTCTCCCACAATATGGCGCTGAGAAGGGAGTAACAGCTTCTACACAGCTGCCTCCAGTTCAACCAATAAACTGTAGGACCTGCTCCTGATTGGAGGAGAGCAGCGTACTCGGCGTGTGGGTAGCAGAGTTGGGATTGGTGGAAGAGGACTATAAAGGAGGAGAGAGACAACATGCACGGGGAACATCTAAGAGGAACACCTGTGCAGCCCCCGAGAGAGCCGGCCAGCGGTATGCCGCTCCCCCGCGGAAGTGGGGAAAGTGGCAGGGGGAACCGCCCTTCCACGGAGGTGGAAGGGTCGGTAGCCAACCTGGGAAGAACCAGCAGCAAACCCGGGGAGGGCCGAGCAGACAAAAGAACAACGCAGGGTCCTGTGTCGTTCCTCCACGAAGACGGGGAGCGACAGGAGGGCGTAGAACAAAGTCTTTCACACAGGCTTGCTGCCCACTTTGTGTGCATTCTGCACCCACCCACTGCGCTCCCCCACTCCATTCATGCACTGAGATTCTGGATCTGCCAGGGCTGAGTCCCTTCCCTTGATTGGATTAGAAAGGGAAATCCTGAAGACATCAAATCATATCTGTCAGTTTGGCAGAGCTTGCAAAAACCTCCTGAAATGAGATTGTCTGATATTATTTCCCTAGGCCAAAGGCAAATGGCCAGGAGGGGTATATCTGATTTCCTTCTTGAAATACGACTCCCTCTCCCAACTACAGCTATTAGCAAATGGTAAGGAATCAGGTTCAGTTGTCGCAGAACAGGGTTCTTCTTTCTACTCTTCTCTCCTACATCTCAGGAACCAGGGCTCTTGAGCTGTCCCATAGCACCGAGCTCCTGTTGAAGCTGCCTTTGGTTCCTAGTCCCTCCTGGTGCACTCTCTGCCCCCAGGGAAGACCTGTTCTCATCTTCACGCTCAGAATCCCTCTCTTTGCATCATTCCCTCCCTCCGAGCTCTAAGTCTGTGCTCAGCACTTTCATCCTGTCCATAGCAATCTGGTGATGGGTGGATGAAGAGCCAAACACATGACAGTTGTCGGGCAGCCGCAGTTTCTCAGCCTCAGCGATGGCAAAGACCACAGGGAATGTCTGCGGTACTTTCACTCCCTGTGTCTCAGAGGGTTGGGTGGTAAATACCTGAGCTTTTGAAGCCAGCAGACAAAGACTTGTGGTTGCTTTCCTATGTGTCATGATTTTTCCTTTAAAGATTTCAATTTTCACCTTAACTTGGGGGAAGGTGACAATGGTGCTTCCAAGCCCCCTAAAGAACCCTGGTCTCTGGCATGAAGAATTCACTGAGACGAGGTACTGAGCCCAAGTATTTAGAGTGGAGATTTCACAAGGAGCCAGGTAGGTGACTTGGGTTCTGATTCTGATTCTGGTTCTGACACCGACTGGGTGTATGTGTCTGGCAGATCCTCAGTTTCTGGACCCCACTTCCCATTTCACAGCTATATATTTCTCAGTGCTTTTGATGTGTGATCTAAGAGCTCTTAAGAGGCTTAGGTGACTTTTAGGAGCCACATGACCAGGGGATACTGAAACTACAGGCTCCCCATTCCTGCTCCCCACCACCTCATGTTCCTTACATATTTGGGGTGCAGTGTAAGCCTCTAATTAGACATAAGATCCAGGGCTAGCAGATCTGAATATACTGACAGCTGTTTCCAGAGTTTCCCTCTATTGGTTAAACTTGTGTCAGCTACACATCTTTATTTTTCATTCAAAATGTAAAACATTACAGCCACCTTCTCCCTGAGTTCTCTTGGTTGTAACATTCCATGAGGGTCTAGAATGGGTTGGGGTGGGGCTTGGCCCTTGTTGCAAGCTCAGGCAGCAAACACCAGTGGCAACGCCCTAGAACACTGGCCATGGGAGCCTCCACCCATAATCAGAGAAAGGCTGCTCCCTCAGCTGGCCCTTAGGCTCACTGTCACCTCCCTCTGACACACAATGCTCCACAGCTGAGCAACTCAGCCACGTGGGGGCACTTGCAAGGAGATTCCTGGTATCCCCGGTGTTGAAGCCAGCTGGTCTTTCACCCCTTCCATGACTTACGGGCCCTAAAGAATAAAGTAGTGCGTAATGCCCAAACCGGAGTCCCTCTTGAACGCAGTTGTACGTGATGGATGTCACAGTGGGTAGAAATAATATCATGTGCTGCTAATTCTTCTAGAGACGCTTGGGTGAGAATACAGTGTCTCACAAAACGTGAACAAGCTTGCTCTTTGCCGAACTGGCAGAGCTGACGGAGGCCACCAGGTGGCGCATGAGCTGCAGCGATGGCGGGTGGAAAAACAAAACCAAAGAGGAACCAGGTATGAAAAGGCATGGTCAGAACCCATTTCGAGGGTCTTCCTGGGGCTGGACCCTTGCCATATGTCTTTCCCACATACCATGATTCTATAATTACACAGCCTTGGTCTTGTATCTATTTCTAATTTTTTCTTCCATGATAGAAAGGCCCAGGATTTTTGTTGCTTCTCAAATAAAGCAAATAGTAAATGTTTCAGTTCCAGATATCTTCATTTAAACCCTTGGACTCCAGCATAAGTGGACTTTACTTTCAAAGCCCCTACCAAGCCATTATCCTCAAAGTATTGGAGAAAGTCTATGGGCAAATCACATGTCCGATAAAGGACCTGTACCCATAACACATAGGAGTTTCTAAAAACTCAAAAAGCAAAAAGTCCTGTTAGAACATGTACAAAAACATGGACTGGCATTTCATCAGAGATATACAAATGGAAAATAAGGACACAAGAAGGTATTTAAGTTTATTAGTCACAAGAGAATGCAAATTAAAGCCATAATGAAATATTGCTATGCACCTGTTAGACTGGATAAAATTAAAAAAATGGTAACATCAAATGCTGGACAAGGGTGCAGAAAAACTCATGTATTGGTGGGTGAATGTAAAATGGCACAGCTACTCAAGGAAGCTGTGTGGGTGTGGCAATTCCCTTGAAAGCTAAAAATGGCCGTACAGCTGAGTAATTTTGTTCTTGGGCATTTATTCCAGGTAAATGAAAATTTATTTGCATGCAGATTCTTTTTTTTTTTTAAGATTTATTTATTTATTTGAAAGTCAGTGTTAGAGAGAGAGAGAGAGAGAGAGAGAGAGAGAGAGATCTTCCATCTGGTTCACTCTCCAGATGGCTGCAATGGCCGGAGCTGCGCCGATCTAAAGGCAGGAGCCAGGAGCTTCTTCCGGCTCTCCCACGCGGGTCCAGGGGCCCAAGGACCTGGGCCATCTTGTACTGCTATCCCAGGCCTCAGCAGAGAGCTGGATCGGAAGAGGAGCAGCTGGGACTAGAACCGGCGCCCATATGGGATGCTGGAGCTTCAGGCTGGGCGTTAACCTGCTGCGCCACAGCGCCGGCCCCAGCATGCAGGCTCTTGCACATGAACATTCATACTATCTTTGCTTGCAATAGTTTTCAGAAGAAAAGTATCAAATATTCTTCAACTGATGTCTGAGTAAGCAAACTGGTACATCCATACCATCAAATAAGTGGAAATGAACTACTGATACAATGAGTAACTTGGTGAGTTTCCAGCGAAGTATGTTGAGTGAAAAAAAAGCCAACCTCAAAAGAATACACACTGTGATTATTTAAATATCTATTTGTAACAAAGTATAAATGTGGAGATATATTAAAATTCTATAGAAAACATAATCACAGAAATGGAAAATGATTGTCAGGAGTTGATTGATGAGAAGGAGAGAAGTGTGTCTCTAGAGGAAGCCCGTGGTGATGGCACAGTGAAAAATGCTGACAGTAGTGGTGGCTACACATATGATCAAGTATCATAGAATTATGTCATAGAAGTCTGGTAGAACTGTATCATAGAACTCACACAGATGAATGCCTCTATCCATGGTGAGATTTGAGCATGCTTTGTGGATTGTACCAATGTCCATGTGCTGGCTTTGATATTATAGTATAGTTTTGCAAAAATTACCATTAAGTGAAACTGGGTGAAGGGTATATAGGATATTCCTATATATTTCTTTGCAACTTCCTGTGAATTTTTTTTAGTTGCCTCTATTTAAGGTGTACAACATGCTGTTTTGATACTCATCGTGATTACACAGTTATGAAAATTAACACATCCATCATTTCAAATAGCTTTTCTGTATGTGTGTGTAGGGTAACAGCACCTATAATCTATTCTGTTGGCAAATTTCCCAGCATACAGCAGAAGGTTATTGACTATTGACTATGGTCCTCATGTTAAAACATCAGATGTCTAGCCTTGTAATCCTGGATAACTGCAACTTCAATTCTATTGACCTGTGAATCTTTTTTCAAAATAGAAAGTTAAAACACATTGGACCCTAAAGTGCAATGAAAAAAATTAAAAATGTTTGCCAAAATACTTAGGGAATTGGTGGAAAGAACACTGGACTTGTCTTAAAAATTGTGGGTCTCAAGTGTCCTTGCCAGCTGGGTGATCTGGGTGAGGCACTTTGGGTCTGTCTGCTTCCATGGTCTGTTGATACTGTGGGGGATTCATAAGCACAGCTGTATTTCAAAGGCTGTTGTAAGGCTTTAATGCAATAATACAGAGACCAAGCCTTTCATGGAGCCTAGAGCACAGAGAGTGCTCTTAAATGTATGAGTTCTTCCCAAAATATAATCATTATATCCACTTAAACTTACACATACAGAATGGAAAGTACTGATTTGTAGAGTAACTGGCTGTGTTTTCAGGTTTTGATATTTGAGAGACTATTTGGAAGACGGTCACCCAAGTATAATTTTGTTTGCAGAGGCCACTGGCCTTGTGTGTCTGTATATGTGTATTCATTTGGATATAGGAGCTTACCTTGCCGGGTGTCAGACCAAAGCCACTTTGTAGCTTCCTGTGGCTGATGTCTGTTTTTCTCCAGGGCATCTGTCACCCTCAGAAATTCTTACAGGTTACTATGTGATCTTTGTAAAAAACTTAACTCCCGAATGGCCGGCGCCGTGGCTCTCTAGGCTAATCCTCCGCCTGTGGCACCGGCACCTCGGATTCTAGTCCCGGTTGGGGAACTGGATTCTGTCCCAGTTGCTCCTCTTCCAGTCCAGCTCTCTGCTGTGGCCCAGGAGTGCAGTGGAGGATGGCCCAAGTGCTTGGGCCCTGCACCAGACCAGGAGAAGCGCCTGGCTCCTGGCTTCGGATCAGCGCAGCACCGGCCATAGCGGCCATCTGAGGAGTTAAACAACGGAAAAAGGAAGACCTTTCTCTCTGTCTCTCTCTCTCACTAACTCTGCCTGTCAAAAAACAAACAAACAAACAAACAAACAAAAACCTTAATTCCCTTCTCCCTTTACCCACAGTGTACCAGGAAACGAATTTCAGGAAAAGTCTCATTTGAGTGATCGCTTTTAATAACTTTGCTATACAAATTAGGATTGTCTTGGTAATAATGTTTGAATAACTATGCAGAGATATTTCTGGTGTGGTTTTCACAACATATTGGATATTAGTTGTGTTAAATATTAGTCTATGTTTAAAGAGCTTCTGGAAAATAGCTATCTAGATATTTTACACTGGTTCTCTTGCTCCTTCATGAGGTAAACAGAACTGACTTTGGTAGACCCTAGCTCAATTTTGATTCTTCCTTTCCAGCTAATTAAGCAGATAATGGGTCAGCTGGTTGATGGATATTTCTGCAATATTTAAATTTCCTGCTTTATTGGCTTAACTGATCTATAAATAAAATATTTATTTATTAAATATTTATTTGAAAGTGAGAGTTATATATATAGAGAGGGAGATACACAGAGAGAGAGATAGAGATAGTTGCTGGTTCACTTCCCAGTTGGCTGCAATGGCCAGATCTGGGCCAGGTTGAAGCCAGGAGCAAGGGCTTCTTCTAGAACTTCCATATGGGTGGCAGGGACACAAACACTTGGAGCAGCTGGGACACAAACTGGTGCCCATATGGGATGCTGGCATTGCAGGTGGTGGCTTTACCTGCTATGAAGCAAGGCTCCCCTCCCTGCTTACATTTTTTGAAAATTGAAGCTCAGATGATCTCTTTTGGTTTTGTCTTTGGGATTCTAGATCATGGCCTCACAATTAGAGCTGCTTCCATGAATATACAGAACAATCTGGAAGGAAGCCACGACTGAACAGTTGCATGCTCACTGACCAAAATGCTGATGTGGACGTAGGCTCAGTTTCTTTATTTGGGGAATGCCTGTGCCCAGCACTTGTTGCAGAAAGCTAGGCTGGACCTGGCATACCTTTGGAAGCTTGATATTGCAATCCCTTTCCCCAACTATGGGTACCTGTAAGTACATACGGCTGTCAAATTCTCTATTTCCAAACCTGTGGTGTGGTGGCCATCCCGAGACTTTTCTGGCATTTTTAAATCCAACATCCTTCCAGACACCGAGCTATTAAATTTCTTGCGACTAGAAACAGTAGTTGGTTGCAAAACATATTGAAATACATAGATTCCAATCAGAGAACTTATTTACTCATCTCTATTCTTGAATACCCTCCAGTTCTCTTCCATTCCTTTTTATATCTTCATGCTCAACCCTGATTCCCACCCTCAGCACTCTGCAGAAGTGTATGGACATGTGTGTTGTGTAATGGGTTGAATCTGCAAGATATTCACTCAAGGAGAACACGAAGCTGCATTCAGAGAGTTGTACTAGCCAATTATTCACCTAATGTGAAAAAATAAATGGGCTTTGTTAACATCAATGCTATTAGCATGCTAAATTACTTTAAAATCATGTTATTGATGATTAAGTAACAATTGGATGCTACATTATCAAGGGGTATCAAGTTTTGTATGTATTGACTGGCTCTGAGGATGGGGCAGGAGGACAGGAGATGGTGAAGTTTAGTTTTTGAAGAGTTATAATATAGCAGCTTTAAACATTTTTTAACTAAATTTACAAGCAGTAGCTTCTGAAACATTATTGGATCTTGTAAGCCAATTCCCTTAACATAAATAATTCAACCAGCCTTAATTAAGTATTCTATCTGAGGTTTTGGTCATTTTCTTTTCATTAGCTTATTGTATCAGATTGCAAAGTCAAGGAGCATTTTTTTTTTATTAAAATGGTATATCTTATCCATCAGATAGTTTTCAAAGTTACACTTGGAACAGGGACTTCCTAGTTTGAATTGACATTGGGATTTGATTAACACTGTCTATTCCATCACAACCAGTAGAATTCGGGACACATACTGAGTTTAGATTTGACTCATCGATGTTGACTCCTCAAAACCTAAAAATATGTTGCTAAACCAAAAATTAAAAGGAAGATCTTTGTCCTGTACTCAGAGAGCAGAAATCAACATGTCCTTTCCTTGCCTCATCTTGTAACACCTTACCTAGTCCTCGACATCTCTTTGAGGTTGTAGTATCCATAGATGACAGATGGGGAAGCTCGGGCCAAGAACATTTAAGCAGCCTTCTGCAGATCACTGATCGTACTTGGAGTTTATCCACACACAATCCTTGGAATGCCTGTCAGAATCACTTGAGTTCTGAAATGCCAAATAGGGACATCCCCTAGAGCTTCTACACATTCGGAGTTACACCACACAGGTGTTCATTTTTTTGAGCTGGCTTCCTACAGTGTTCATATAAACACCAAAGTTAGATCACTATACCTACAGCACAGCTACTCCTTGACAGAGGACACCTGAGCTCTGCTTACCAACAAGGACTGCCTTGGTTAAATGGATCAGTCTGAAATGGAGATATTGCTCTAGCTGGAAAATTTTCTATCTGGAAAGTTCAGGCCTCAAATAGTTTGATTTTTTTTCTGTCTTTAGTAGTCTACTTTTTTTTTTTTTTTTTTTTTTTAACAGGCAGAGTTAGACAGTGAGAGAGAGATGGAGAGAAAGGTCTTCCTTCCGCTGGTTCATCCCCCAAATGGCTGCTATGGCCGGCGCTGCACCGATCCAAAGCCAGGAGCCAGGTACTTTCCCTGGTCTCCCATGCGGGTGCAGGGCCCAAGCACTTGGGCCGTCTTCCACTGCTCTCTTGGGCCACAGCAGAGAGCTGGCCTGGAAGAGGAGCAACTGGGACAGAATCTGGCACCCCGACTGGGACTAGGACCCGGGATGCTGGAGCTGCAGGTGGAGGATTAGCCTAGTGAGCCATGGCGCCGGCTTTAGTAGTCTACTTTTGGCTGGCGCCGGGGCTCAATAGGCTAATCCTCCACCTAGTGGCGCGGGCACACCGGGTTCTAGTCCCGGTAGGGTGCCAGATTCTTTCCCGGTTGCCCCTCTTCCAGGCCAGTTCTCTGCTATGGCCCGGCAAGGCAGTGGAGGATGGACCAAGTGCTTGGGTCCTGCACCCCATGGGAGACCAGGAGAAGCACCTGGCTCCTGTCTTCGGATCAGCACCGTGCGCCGGCTGCAGTGCGCTGCACTGGCCACAGCGCGCGAGCCGCGGCGGCCATTGGAGAGTGAACCAATGGCAAAAGGAAGACCTTTCTCTGTCTCTCTCACTATCCACTCTGCCTGTCAAAATAAATAAATAAATAAATAAATAAATAAATAAAATTTAGTAGTCTACTTTTGTGGTCTGAGCTGCTTCTGGGCCCCCATAAATGTCTTGCCTCGTATTTGATTCTAAATGATAGTTTTTTTGGCCATGAGAATCTTTATTCCCTTATAACCATGTTTTCATTACTATCAAATATTTATTCCAGTCAGGAAAACAGAAACCACGCTAGATCTTTGAACAGAGGGAATTCAATATAGAGAATTGGGTCCATGGATAACCGAAGACCAGAAATGTCGAAAGGGAGAGTAGAAAACTAGAGAGATTAGGAACATCAGATTAGCACGAGGACACTGCCATGCCTGTGTCTAGGGGGACAACTGGAAGGCAGAGTGTTACCAGAATCCAGGAGATGTGGCTTTGGTAGTTTCCGGAAGGTCTAGGGAGAGGGCTTTTTTTGGTGAGAGCTATGACCAGGAAGGAAATGCTGCAAATACGGCCAAAGGAATTTACAGCTTCTCCCTCTGCAGCACCTCATGCTGACACAAGTGCCTCTCATTGCCCCAGATCCCTGGAGAGCGGTTGACAAGAGAGCCAGGGAAACTGAGAGTCCTCTGTACAGCAAACATGGGAAATGAAGGTTACGGACCTGAGAGTAAAGGCAAAAGTGATTGGCTTGTGCTTCCTTCTGGGAGAAGGATTGTCTGGTCTGATTGTGCACCCACTATCATCTTCCCATGCCAAGAAGAGAAACTGCTGTGATTAAGTTTGGCTAAACTGGCTTGGTCTTGCACCTGTGGAATTGTGAACAGGAAGAGAGGAGCCTGCTGCTCATTGCCTTCCCTCTTGTCTCTTTGGCTTTTTCATGCACAGGCAGTCAGCAGGTATGAGAGTTCTGGGTTCACAGGCCCAGGCAGGTCCCTTCCATGATCTCACGCAGTCAGGGCCAGGTAATCTCCCACTTCCAGCTTCTGATTGGTGGATGAGAGGCCCAATCGTATACTCAGTGGTAGGCAGGATGGTGTCTGTGTCCTTACCTCTGGAACCTGAGCATAAGTTTGCTTATATGGTAAAGGAAATTAAAGGTGCAGATGGAATTAAGATTCACAAGGATCTTAAGAGAGAGGGAGAGAGAGAGAGAGAGAGAGAGAGAGAGAGAGAGAGAGGAGAGATGTGATCATTGAACTTAGTATGTGATTGAGGGTGCCATACAAATCAATGGGGAAAGAAGCCCATTTAATCAACAGATCTGGCATAACTGGCTTTCTGTAAGTAGTTAAACCTGCTACACCAATCGCATGCCAAAATAAATGTATAACATATTAAAATATAAATAATTTTAAAATAAGACAATTCAGTATAAAGGTTTTACAACTTGGGCTCTGGAGGAGCATTTGGTTAAGCAAGACTGGAAACAAAGACAAAAGAAAAAGATGGACAATGGACAATCCTGCCATGAAGAATGTAGAGTCTGTAGATGCAAAGATGCCACAAAACGAGTCAGAACCAGGGGAAAGGCTAAGAGAAAGCACAATAGCACCTATGACAAGGGCTGATTTCCCTCCTCCATACTAGAGATGAAGACCACATAGGGACGGAACATTTCCAGCAGTCAAGGAAGACCAGGGAGAGACAGGAAGCTGCAGGGAAGGCAGCACAGTACACACGATAGGCAGCTGCCTCCTTACTTTCTGCAGGAAGCTTTTCCTCTCTGCAACCCCCTCATAAAGATTTTCCATGACTCATTTGGAATTTTAGTTATTGGTGATTTTTTCTATCATTAGCATTCACTTAGAAGTTCTTTCTTCAATATTGCATTAAAGTAATGTTTCTGTTGACTTAAATGAAAATTTTCTGGCTCTGCCTTAAAAGGAAGGCACTATGCCTAGCTGAGAAATTGTTCAGTCTTTGCTGTGAGGTTGCACCATGCCGACCTCTACCATAATAGATTTGTGTAAGAAATCATGGAGATAATTTGTGGCAGTAAATTGTCTTAGCCATGGAGCACTTTTTGAAATCTGGAAAATTTCTGATGTCAGTCCCTGGTTTGTGGCTGGTTGTTTTATTCTAACACTGATGGTTCTTCATTATCTGTTGTTATTATTATTATTTTTAAATGGCAGGTGCAGGTTGATCAATGGGTGTGAATTATAAGAAGAGATGTAAGGGTCAGCATTCTATTTTCTCAGAGTAACCTTGGCAGGGAGAATGTGCAAATCATAGGCTGTACTTTTTTTTAGAGAATTATTTTATTTTTATTTTTATTTGAAAGATAGAGTTAATAGAGAGAAGTAGAGCCAGAGAGAGAGAGAGAGGTCTTCCATTTCGCTTGTTCACTCCCCAAATGACTGTAAAGGCAAGAGCTGAGCTGATCTGAAGCCAGGAGCCAGGAGATTCTTCCAGGTCTCCCATGTGGGTGCAGGGGCCCAAAGACTTGGGTCATCTTATATTGCTTTCCTAGGCCATAGCAGAGAGTTGGCTCGAAAGAGGAGCAGCTGAGACTCAAACCGGTGCCCATGTGGGATGCTGGAGCTGCAGGCTGGAGCTTTAACCCACTGCGCCACAGCGCCAGCCCTGGCTGTACTTTTCAAAAGTGATTGTGATGGGAGGCAGGTGTTTGCCAAAGCATTAAAGATGCCACTTAGGACTCCTGGGTCCCCTAATGGAGTGGCTGAGCTCATGTCCTGGGTCTGCTCCTGGTTGCAGCTTTCTGCTAATGTGCACCCTCTGAGGCAGTGGAGATGGTTCAAATAGTTGGGCGTCTGCCACCCACGTGCAAGACATAGATTGAGTTCTCAGCTCTTGTCTTCAATCTGTCCTCACTTTGGTTGTTGTGGGCATTTGGGAAGTGAACCAATGAGTAGGACATCTCTCTGTTTGTCTCTCTTTCTCTGAATCTCTGCTTTTAAAATAATAAATAAGCCCCAAAGAACTAAAACAACTAGAAGTGATCCTGGTAAGGGCTGTAGGTCTTATGACTCCTGTTATCCTGGTCTGCCTGCCACTCTGCCACTCTTGGTTCTTAGCAGGTGCAGCTCACACACAGAGAAAAAACTGGGAGAACAAAGGGAACATATGTCTCTTTTATCCAAAGTGATAAGAGTGCCAGTAAGACAAAGCTTGCTGATTAAAACTGTTTTTGAAATGTATACTTTTCTGAATAATTATACCTCAATAAAAAGTTAAGAAAAAACTGGATCAAAGGATAAGGTACAGCCTTGAGGGTAGCTGGGACCTCCTCAAAATGAAGCCATATTTTTTTAAAGATTTATTTATTTGAAATGTAGAGTTAGGCAGAGCCAGAGACAGAGAAGTCTTCCATCTGCTGATTCACTCCCCAAGTGGCCTCAATGGCTGGAGCTGATCTGAATGATCTGAAGCCCAGAGACAGGAGCTTCTTCCGAATCTCCCATGTGGGTGCAGGGGCCCAAGCACTTGGGCCATCTTCTATTGCTTTCTCAGGTTATAGCAGAGAGCTGGATTGGAAGTAGAGCAGCTGGGACTTGAACCAATGCCCATATGGGATGCCAGCACTGCAGGTGGCAGCTTTACCCACTATGCCACAGTGCCAACCCCAAAGGCATAATTTTTTTAAAAAAAGATTTATTTATTTGAAAGGCAAAGTGAGAGAGAAGGAGAGGGAGGGAGGAAGGGAGGGAGGAAGAAAAGGAGAAATACAGAGATAAATAGAGAGAGAGGGTTGAAAGAGAGAGAGAGAGAGAGAGAGAGAGAATGGCTCTGTTTGTTGGGTCTGTTCCTCTAGCAGAGCAGATGAGAGAATTAACGAGGATAATAGGCGCATTTGCTGCACCTGCACAGGTGCACAAGCGGGAGTTTCCCGACCTGTTCTTGCCTTTGAGATCCAGTAAAACAGAGGTTCAGGTCTTGACCAATTACACAATTACATATTTTTCTCTTGGAGAGGAAAAGAAAAGATTCAGGTAGGCACTTGCTGGACAGAGTGGGAGGAATGGGAATCTCATGAAAGTGAGGCAAGACAAAGTGCAGGGAGAGCAGATCACACTTCACCTTGTTCACTTCTTCAGCTGATGTCGAGTTGACCAGATGTTTGCATCCTCAAAACTTTAACCATCTCTCCTGGTTGGGAGACAGTATCCATTGTCTTTGTACTACCTAGACGTTTTCCCCCCATTTTCCTCCTTGCTAACACTCTTCCTGTTTCCAGTGATCTATTGTTTGTTTTTATTTCATATGTCCTCTACTTCAATGGAAATTTACAGAGGAGGAGAGACGAACATACACATGTGGGCTTCATTTGACTTTTTGAAATGAGAAGGTAGCAGGGTGGGAGAGGAGAGGAATCCGAGGAACAGGACAAGGGAAGCCAGGGGACATGAAATCAGCTGTTGATCAATAATTTTGCAACTGGGAGAATTGGGAGAGGATAATGAAGTATATGATTCCCACCTTCAAAGGTTTATAGTCTTGGTGTGGAGACAACCTGAGCATCAAAAATAGAGACTGGCAGAGCACTGGTGGTCAGGTATGAGGCTTCCGTCTCTGTTCTTTATTTCAGACTCTGCCCCTGTGTGATGGCCATTCCAGAATTCCTGTATTCTCCTTCTGAACTTAAATTCCTGTCTTTCAAAGTAGGAGCTTGTTCCATGTCCTCCATGAAAGCCCGTTCAGATCATTCTTCCCGACAGTAGAAGTCAATCCCACAAATGCCTTTTGAGTGAATGCCTTTGTGTCCTGGGATGCAGAGGTGAACATTGTAGCTTTCCCTTTGAGGAGCAAATGCGTATCTCCTCATGAGTGACATGAGTGCTTGTTGTTTGGGTTGTTTACTGACATGGCTTACATCATTAATCATTCTCATTAATCCTCAAGAGTAGGGAGATTACCATTTGCTCTTTGTATCTTAAGGTGTATTTGTGTGAGTCAGTTTGCCTGGTCACCATGTTTACCTGCTCTGCCTGGGATAACAAAGATTTTTTTGCGTTTCTCAGCTTCCCTGCTCTCTGCAAACGGATGCTCTAATACAAGATAGGAGGGTAGAAGAAGAGGCATCAAGGTCTTCACACCCACTTTCTATGTCAGTCCCCATCTCTTTGGTGCTCTGGCTCTTGTGGGACAGCCCCTTCCCTCTGCATTCCTGACTCTAACCAGGCAGTCCCACTGTGGCTCATCTGCTCCTGGCCCCATGTGAGATGTTGGGGAGACTCCCCTCACACCTGACGCTGGGAGTGGCACCTACCATCATCCATATCTGCATCTCATCATTGCCTTCCTTGGCACCCCAGTCTTCCATTAGTTGTGGGAGCAATTCTCTGTGTTAAATTCCTTTAGTTTGAAACTCTAGCTTGATTTTTATCATTTTACTGACCCTGGCAGATACTGTGTTCACCTAATTTCTCAACAATTCATTTATTGATGAAAAATAATTGTGTTCTAGAGGCTGGGAAGAGTAAGGGGGAGAAGGACAGAGTAGACTGGATAACGGGTACCAAAATGGGTAGGTAGGGGGAATAAGTTCAGTTTTCTGCAGCATAGTAGGGTGACTACAGATCTCAACAATTTTATTATCTATTATAAAAGACTAAAAGAGTGAAGTCTGAAGTTTCTCAACTCAAAGAAATCATGACTATTGAATGAGATGGAAATGCTAATTATCCTGATTTGATCATCACACATTCTATATACAAGTATAGAAATATCACACTGTACCTCATAAATATGTGCAATTACTATGTGACAGCTGAAAAATTTTTAAATGTATATATTTAAACTTTATTTACCTCTGAGCCAGAGAGTCAAGAGACAGATTTATATGATACATATATATAGAGGATGGGCACAGAGAACATGCTTCCATCCATTGGTTCATTCCCTAAGTGATTGTACTAGCTAGGGCTGGGCCAGGCCAAAGCTGGGAACTGGAAATGAAATACAAGTCTCTTTTTTTTTTTTTTTTACTTGACAGATAGAGTTAGACAGTGAGAGAGGGAGAGAGAGACAGAGAGAAAGGTCTTCCTTCTGTTGGTTCAGCCCCCAAATGGCCACTACAGCTGGAGCTACACCGATCCAAAGCCAGGAGCCAGGTGCTTCCTCCTGGTCTCCCACACAGGTGCAGGGGCCTAAGCACTTGGGCCATGCTCCACTGCCTTCTCGGGCCACAGCAGAGAGCTGGACTGGAAGAGGAGCAGCCAGGTCTAGAAGCCAGTGCCCATATGGGATGCTGGCGCCACAGGTGGAGGATTAGCCAAGTGAGTCATGGCACCAGCCCCAAATCCAAGCCTCTTAAGTGGTGGCAAGGACTCAATTACTTGAGCTATGACTGCTGCAAACCCAACATCTACATTAGCAGAAAGGTGAGTCAGAAGCTGGAGAAGGGAATTAAACCAGGTACTTGGAACTGGAACATGAATATCTTGACTGCAAGTCTAAACACTTGTTCCTGAAAATGACACCTTACTAACTTCTTAAAAAATTAAATTTCTGAGTATTCTTTAGGTTTAAACAAACAAGCAAAAAATCTTGTACTCCTTTGGCATGCCAGACACTGTAATGCCAGAGATTGAAAATAAAAAGAGAAGTAGCCAAGTAAATACCTGATGTTTGAAATTTGGTGATTGAAAAAAAACACATGCAGATGTGAGGATCTCTCTTGCCCTGGGTCACTGCCATGCCCCCAGTCGCCGAATATTCAGAACACCTGTGTGTTCTGAATGCCCCGAGGAAGATATTTCAGAGACTGCACAGCCTCGTTTCCACTGGTAGTTAAGTGTCAGCTTGGATATAAGTTTGTAGTGACCAAATACGGGGACGATATCTGAGGAGTTAAACTTGAATTTTATGCAAGGTGGGAATTTTACAACAGACGCACCATGGTGACCTACAAGGAGTGTACTTCAGCTCTGAATGTGTGGAGATCCAACTTATGCTCCACCTCTGGCACTTTCAAGGGCAAATGTGTCCCGAAATTCCTTTATATTCTTAGGAAGAAGCAGTCATGTCATTGCTGGACCGTGCCAGCAGCCTGTGCCCATGTATTCAAACTGGAGTGAAATCCCTGAGATAGCATTGACCCAATCAGAATGCCAAGCACCACTTAGGAGCCAGCTACCATATCTTGCCCACAACAGGAGTGCCTGATGGGAAGTGATTTCAGAAATTGGATTAGGAGGACCTGCATTAGAATCTGCTCTGTGCCCTCCCTGAGCTATGATTCTTTAGGCAAAGCGCAGTGTGCCCTCCCACTTAAGCTCTGCACTGTCCTCATACAATTTGATGGATCGTTTAGCATTTATCAGCCTCCTAAGCTCCAGGCTCAGAAGTGACATTTCCCTGGAATCAAAGCCTTTAAAAGCTTAGAGGAGGGCTAGATGAGATGGGTGGGTGATTTATTAGGCTGCTGGGCTCTTTGGAGTTTCTTTGACTGTGGTGGGAATGTTGCTTAGTGCCCTGGATGATGATAAATGATGCTCTCAAAGAGCTTGATCTCAGAGACGGTCTCATTCAGTTTGGTGAGCCGTACAAATGCTTTGGTGCAGAACAAAATTCTTAATATGTTCTTCTTTGAGGGGGAGCCATGGAGATTTTGAGAATCTGCTAAAAGCTACAGGTCCTTTCCCAAACAAAACATACCTGTGTATAATTGTACGGATAGTCCCTCTTAAATCAATAGGGCCCTTGACCCCAGATCAATAATTTTTACCTTATAATATGCACAGCTAATGTGTGCCGGAGGAACTGGTATGCAACCAGTGCCTAAGAGATTTGTCATTTGATGCACTTCCTAGTTGTGCTCTGGTTTGGGTTTTGGGTACATACTTCCCCCACACATAGGAGAGTGGGCAAAAGCTGTGTATTCATGTTCACAGAAAGTTTGCACTCAGGCAAAAGGCCCCATCTTCTCTGTGGCACAGCTTTCTTTAGCGATGGCTGAACCTGATGATGTCTGACATCTCTCTATTGCATCGCAAACATCTTTGTGTGGCTTTCATTCTCATTGCTGCATAAAAGCAGGTTTTGTTAAATTGACCACCAACCTCAGTCTTTGCAGACCTGCCCTGTTCATGGCAGCTTAGCAGCATCTGATACAGTTGGTTACTCATTCTTCACTTCTAGTAGGATTTCCTAACGCTTGTGTGGCCTCTTCGTCTGCGTGTCCTCGAATGGCTGCTTCGCAACTGCCTGCATTGTAAATATGGGAGTAGTTGAGACTATCAGCCCAAAGCCTTATTTCACCTCCATCTGTGTTTATTTTCTTGGTGGTTTCGTCTAGTTCCAAGGCTTCAACGTTCTCTGGATGCTGACCATTGCATTGAGTTTAGACTCACATGGGCAACTGTTTTTTTTTTTTGAAATAAGCATCTTGATATTCATATGTCCAGCTGAAGTTCATGAGTACAATTAGGTACCCCTTCTCTGAGGCCGTGGAAGCTGGAAGGGAGTGGTTAGAGGTTCAAATGGAGGAGAGGTTATCGGCTAAATTTCTACAGGCCTGTCTTAATCTTTTTTTTTTTTTTAAATCTTTTATCTTTATTTTTACATCTGAAAATCCAGTCAGAGTTCTCTTTCCAAAGTAGATCACTATTCCATCGGCTTTCTTCACTTTTGTTGTTTTCTAACTCTGTCACCTTTGCTTCTCATCTGGTCTATGCAATAGCTTCCTTGCTTGTCTCTCTGCCTCCTTTTTCACCCCCTCCAAACATTCTTATACTGGAGACCACATTGATTTTCATAAACATAAATGAGGTATATCACACCATTTGCCTTCTCAAATGGATCAGGAGTTTCCCATCACTGGAATCAAAACAGGCTTCTGGGTAAGACCTCATGGTTTCTCTGTCAGCTTCCTCTCACCTACCTTCAAATTCTGCTGTATGTGGGAACCAGGGTCTGTTGTTTTCTCTCTTTCTTAATATGTAGGTCTCTTCTCTGGGCTCGAGAGAAGGCTTCTAGAGACAAAACAACATTATTTACTTTCACATGGACCGTGCATTATCTGAATTAGATTATAGGCTCCTTGAGAACAGGAACTTGCCTACAATCTCCCTTTGTCAGTGTCTAGGACAGTAACTTGGGCTAATTCCTTTTAACATGTTGTTTCTTGAGCATCTACTACATGCCATGCTCTGAGCTGAGTACTGAACTTCTGTTTCCATGGCAGTTTAGAAATAGGAGTCACTGTGAGATTGATACTTTCAGTGATGACTGAAAGATGTGTCAGTGCAAATTTTCGATCTGGGTAGAACTGTATCATTCTAATGAATTTTGAAAATTATCACAAGCTAACTTTATTGCTTTTAATTAGTAATTGATTAAATAGTGACTTAGATGCTGGCAAAAGTAAATATAATTTCCCAAAGTGCTGTAGCCGAGAGAATCAAGCCTAATGAAAAATAATGATATCCCTAACTAGAATAGACAACAAGCAAGGTAAACCTTTGCTTGTCTTCCTTCCCCCGATGAACACCTTGTACTCAGAGTTTTGTCTGAAACACAGCAGGGCAGCAAATCAAAGCACATGCAAGGAGAAAGCATTACTCTTTTAGCAACAGACTCTTCCTTTAGATTTAAACACCAGACTACAATATGTATCTGTTCAGGTGTTACACTTAGGAACGGAGATTACACCTTACATCTTGCAGTCCAACTTTGTCTTTCTTAGAAATGTTTTAAAGCCCATTTTTGTTAAGTTATAACCAAAAGCTTTCTGGTCAATGCAAGTGGGATGAGTTACCAGGATAAACATTGCTTGGAGTTTAGCTTTCAAAGTTTAGTAAGAAAATATTTTGGGGAGAAGTTTTAAGCTATTCATTGTGAAAGAACAGAGCAACCTGGCTTATCTTAGACGGAGTGAGGATAGTTTATTCTGTTTAAAATGAATAGGGGCTTATTATAATCACCTTGGTATTAGTTATAAATATATCTGTATTATATATTTATTTTTCTGCTCAAATAAAAGTGGGGAATCTGGGATGAAAGAGAGCTCTGGTGGCAGCCTGTACCCAGGACTTTTCTTCCCCTGCTCCATTTTTAAAACGTGGTAAAATATACATAAGACTTACCTTCTCAACCACTTCTCAGCGTATAATCAATGGTCTTAAATATATTCATAATGTTGTGCAACTGCCACCAGCATACATCTCTGACTGTTTCATCCTGAAACTCTGCCCAGCAACAACTGTGCACTCCCCCTCGCCCACACCCTGCTAACCACCCTTGTCCTCTCTGTCTCTGACTTTGACTACTTTCAATAGCTCCTGTGAGTGGAATCATACAGTATTTGTCTCTGCAACCGCCTTGCTTCACTTGTGGTAAAGTCGTCAAGATTCACCCATGCTGTGCCACATACTATTTACTTTCTTTTTAAGGGGAGTAATATTCCATTTATGTGGATACCACATTTTTGCCTACCTATTTTTTAAAGATTTATTTTATTTATTTGAAAGGCAAAGTTACTGAGAGACAGGGAGAGAGAGAGAGAGAAAGAGAGAGAGAGAATGAATTTTATATCTGCTGATCTACTCTTCAAATGGTCACAACTGCCAGGGCTGGGCCAGACGTAAGGCAGGAGCCAAGAGCTTCTTCCAGGTCTCCCACATGAGTTCAGGGGCCATATTCTGCTGCTTCCCAGGTCATTAGCAGGGAGCTGGATTGGCAGTGGAGTGGCTGTGACTTGAACCAGCGCCCATATTGGGATGCTGGTGTCACAAGTGGTGGCTTTACCCATTAAGCCGTAACATTGGCCCCTGCTTACCCATTTACCTGTCACTGGACATGTGGGTTGTTTCCACATTTGGCCTTTTGTGAATAATGCTATGAAGATGCTGTACAAGTGTCTTTTTTGAGATCTTCTTTCTTTTAGATATATACACAGAGGTGGGATTGCTGGATCATATGGTAATTCTATTTTTAATTTTTTCAGAAAATACCATAAAGTATTTCCACAGCAGCAGTTCTGTTTTGTATTCCTACAAACAATGTACGGAACTGCAATTTCTCCACATCCTTATTTTTTTATTTTCTTTTTTTTGTTGATAGGATTCATCCTAATGATTGTGAGGTAGCCTCGCATGATTTTTTGAAAATATGTATTTGCTGGGGTCAGCACTATGACGCAGGCAGCATCCCATATAGGCACTGGTTTGAGTCCTGGCTGCTCCATTTCCAGTCCAGCTCCCTACTAATGCACCTGGGAAAGCAGTGGAAAATGGCCCAAGTCCCTCAGCCACTGCCACTCACGTGGGAGCCCAGAAGCTCCTGGCTCCTGGCTTTGGCATGGCCTAGCACTGGTTGTTGTGGCCATTTGGGGAGTAAATCAGCAGATGGAAGATCTCTTTCTCTCTGCCTCTCCTTCTCTCTCTCTCTGTAACTCCGCCTTCCAAATAAATAAATCAATATTTTAATGGAAAATATTTATTTGCTTATTTACTTGAAAGACTGAATGTTTATACTAGTTTACGTTCCCACCGACACAGTATATTACGTTGCCTTTTCCCCCATATGCTTACCAGCATGTGTTTTTTTTTTTTTTTTTTTTTTTTTTTTTTTTTTTTTTACTTTTTTGGATGATAGTCATTCTGTGGTGTACATTTCAAAGACAAAATTTGAGGCAAACATGTAAGGTGTATGGAGATTCCTCAGAAATATAAAGATAGATCTAGCAATGACCCTGCCATCCCACTCCTGGGAATTTACCCAAAGGAAGTGAACTCAGCATATGAAAGAGTTATCTCTCCCCTCATGTTTATAGCTATACAACCCACAATAGCGAAGACAGAATCAACCCAGATGTTCATCAACCGATGACTGGATAAAGAAAATGTGGTCTAAATACACTGTGGGATACTACTCAGCCATAAAAAAAAAATGAAATCCTGTCTTTTACAATAAAATAGAGGCAATTGGAGACCATTATGCTTAGTGAAATAAGCCAGTTCCCAAAAGACAAATACCATATGTTTCCACTGATTTGTGGTAACTGATAGAGTACAAAAATGTAATGTATGTGAGTGAAATTGACATTTTGAGATTCAATTATTGTTTATAGCCCTTGTTTCCTTTCTTGAAGAACTATGGTTTTTCTACTTAACTTCTTGTTGAATTCTTTTTTTTTAGTGAAGGGTTAAGCTTGTGATTATAAAGTAAATTGAAAGTATGTCATTTTAAAAATTAAAAGAAAGGTAAGAAAGGAAAGAAGAGGGAGGGTGGGGGTGAGGGAGGGAGGGTAGGATGGGAGGTATCATTATTGCTCTTAAAACTGTGTAAATGAAATACATGACACTTGTTCTCTTTATATAAATAAGAACATAACAAAATCATTTGACCATATATGTGAGAGGTTATTATTTCAGGATGTTTTGTCTCCTTGGCTTGTAGATCTGCCTTTATGTCAGTCTCACACTGTTTTGATGTTTTAACTTTGCAGTACAGTTTGTGCAGGAAACAGGGAGTCCTTGACTTGTTCTGATCTTAGAATAAAAGCTTGATGGCTTTTATCATGGTAAGGTAGCTTTCTTCTCTTGTTAGTTGAATGTTTTTATCATGGGAAAGTGTTTAATGTTGTGAGATACTTTTTTGCATCTGCTGATATGATTGGGTGATTCTTCTTCCCCACTTCGTTCTGTTAACATGGTGTATTGCACTGGTCAGTTTTTGTATGTTGATCACATCTGAAACCTAGGAACAAATCTTCCTTGATCATGAGGCATGATCCCTTTAATGTGCCATTGAATTCAGTATGCTAGTGTTTATTGAGGACTTAAAGAAAGATTAATTTATTTGAAAGAGCAACAGAGAGAGGAGAGAAAGGCAGAGAGAGAGATCTTCCATTATTTGGTTCACTCCCAAATGGCTGTGATGGTCAGGGCAGGGACAGGATGAAATCAGGAACCAGGAATTATATCCTGGTCTCCCACATGAGTGGCAGGGCTCCAAGTACTTGGACTGTCTCTGCTGTCATCTCCAGGAGCATCAAGAGGGAGCTGGATCAGAAGCAGAGCAGCCAGAATCAAACCGGCACTCCAATATGGGATGCCAGCATTGCAGGTGGCAGTTTAACTCACACCACCACCCCCTTGTTGAGGAGTTTTGATCTATATTCAAAAAAATGTTGCTCTGTACTTTTCTTGTCTTCAGTGTCATTGTCTGCCTTTGATTTCAGGTCAATGCTAGTCATCCAAGATGAGCTGGGAAGTGGTCCCTCATCTTCAATTTTCTGGAAAAGTTTCAGAACATATGGTATTAGTTGTCTCTAAATGTTAAATAGAATTCATTGGTGACACTGTCAGGTCCTAGGTTTTTCATTGACAGACTTTGTCCATTTTATCTTGGTCATCCAATTTTTGGTTTACCACTATGCACAGCACTTTCCTATAATACTTTCTTATTTAAATTGACATATAACAATCTACGGGGTATGTGTGATGTTTTGCTGCATGTATATATTGTGTAATGATTAAATTAGATTGATTAGCATATCTGTCACCTCTAGCATTTATTGTTTCTTTGTGGTGAAATATCCAAAATCCTTCTGTTATATAAAATAAGACAGACACAGAAAGACAAATAGTACATGATTTTACTCAAATATGGAACCTAAATAGGTTCATTTCAAAGAAGTAGACGGTGGAATAGTGGTTATCTGAGGCTGAGGAACACGTGGAGGGAGCAGTTGGTGGGAGAGGTTGACCCACGAGAGCCAAGGCACCAGTAGGTGGAATAATGTGTGGTGGTCCACGGCACAGTAGGGTCTCATAAGGCTTTTTATTTCTGTAAAATCAGCAGCCGTATCCCCACTCTCATTTCTGATTTTAGTGATCTCAGTCTTTTCTTTCTTTTTTTTAGTTCCTCTTGCTGAAGGTTTATCAATTTTGTTAATATTTTCAAAGAACCAAAATTCAGTTTTATTGTTTTCCTATCATCTGCTTTGTTTACTCTGCTGTAATCTTTACTACTAATTTCCTTCCTCTGGGTTTGTGCATAGTTTGTTCCTTTTCTGGTTTGTGAAGTTAGGTTGTTTATTTGAGATCCTTCTTATTTTTTTAAAGTAAATGTTTATACATGTAAATTTCTTCCTTTGCATAAATTTTACTGTATCCTGTAAGGTTTGGTATGTTGTATTTTTTGCTCTCATTTGTCTGTAAGTATTTTGTAATTTCCCTTGTGATTTCCTCCTTGACTTAATTGGTTCTTAAAGACCATGTTGTTTAATTTCCACAAATTTGTGGTTTCTACAGTTTTTTGTTACAGACTTCCAAATTCATCCAATGATGTTTGGAGAAGATCATGTTAGAGTCGACCTAAAACCTAAGTGAAATTAATATTCATCATAATCTTGACAATACCAGTTACAATCTTACAATTAGCAATTAGGACTTGACATTAATGTAAGACACAGACAAATCACATCTTCATTATTAGCCCAGGTAACCCAGGTGCAACCTTTCTACTTTTAAGCTTGAGCAATCATGCTAGGTTTTTGTGCTCTGCCAAGGGTGATGTAGTGCACTGCTATTGTCCGACTATTTGAGATCATAGTTTCAGACCAGAGTCTCATGGTGGGGGTGGGGGGGGTGCTTTCTCAGAATGGAGTCTCAAGTGCTCCAAAATGGAGTCCCTACTGTCAAGGTGCTACTTCACTCTGTCTTATTTTCACAGCTGTACCAGGAAGGTTTAAACCTGTAAGCTTAAGCTTAACTTTTTACACCCGCACATATACAATTTTAACTCTTCAATCATTCACATGATATTTATTTTTAAAATCTTCTGAGACTTAATTTGTGGCTTCACATATTATACGGCCAGCAAAAAGCCCAATGTACACTTAAGAAGTATATGTATGCTGCTGCTATTGGTTAGGGTATTCTGTACAATGGTGTGGCTCTTAGACCTACTTGGTTCATTGTGTGGTTTCATTCTTCAACTTCCTTACTTGTCTTCAAACTGGTTGTTTTATTATTGAGAGAAGGATATGAAAATCTAAAACATCTTACGTGGTGTTGTTTGCGATTCCTGGGTGTTTATATTTACGTCTTGCATCAAATTTGGGAAGTGCAGCCATTCTTTCTTCAACTATCCGTTCTTCCCTTTTCTTGCTCCTTCACCCTTCCCAGACTCCCACAATGAGTATGCTGGTGGTGCCTCACTTGTCCCTGTCATTCTGTTCTGTTCTCTTTAATTTTTTTACTATTCAGATTTGATAGCTTTCATTATCAAGTTCTCTGATTCTTTCTTCTGCCCACCCTAATCTGCCTTTGAATCCTTCTAGCTTTTTCAAAAATTCCAGTTATTGTACCTTTTAGCTCCAAACTTTACTTTTGTTTTCTTTTTAGTTTCTCTATCTCTTCATTTTGTTCCTGTATCCTTTTTGTAACTTTCTCCTCATCTTCCTTTGTTTTTACAAGCATGTGTAAGACTTTAAAGTCTTTATCTATTAAGTCTACCATCAAGTGTTTTTAAGGGACAAGTACTTTGACCCATTTATTTTCTTTTGAATGGGCCACACTTTCCTGTTTTTTCCGTAGGTCCTGTGGTGTTTTGTTATTGTAGGAAGCTGAACATTTGAATCTAGTAATACTGTAACCCTGGAAAGTAGATTTTCTTCCTTCCTGAGAGTTTGCTGGCTTTTGTTTTTGTTTTCTTTTATTTTGAAATTTATTTGAGTGGCACAAACACACATACACAGACGGAGTGCTTCATCCACTGGTTTACTCCCCAAATTTCTGCATGATGGGCTGGGCTAGACCAAAACTGGGAGCCAGGAACTCAATCTAGGTCTCCTACATAAGGGACAGGAACTCAACTACTTTATCTACCACTGCTGTCTCCTAGGGTCTGCATTAATAGGAAGACTGAGACAGGAGCAAGAGCTGTGTATTGAATCCAGGCATTGCTGTATGAGACAAGCGTATACTAACCACTAGATAATGAATTAATTAATTTAGCATAGGCTGTCTTTTTTTTTTTTTTTTTTTTTTTTTTTTTTTTTGACAGGCAGAGTGGACAGTGAGAGAGAGACAGAGAGAGAAAGGTCTTCCTTTGCCGTTGGTTCACCCTCCAATGGCCGCCGCTGCAGCCGGCGCACCGCGCTGATCCTGGCAGGAGCCAGGAGCCAGGTGCTTTTCCTGGTCTCCCATGGGGTGCAGGACCCAAGCACCTGGGCCATCCTCCTCTGCACTCCCTGGCCATAGCAGAGAGCTGGCCTGGAAGAGGGGCAACCGGGACAGAATCCGGCGCCCCAACCGGGACTAGAACCCGGTGTGCCGGCGCCGCAAGGTGGAGGATTAGCCTATTGAGCCACGGCGCCGGCTCATAGGCTGTCTTTATACCAAGGATCAGCCTGAGGTGTAGACTTACAGCTTTCTCACTTTTCTTCTGAGCCTGCCTACAGCTTTCCCTGGACACGCATAGTCACTTTCTTTCCAATTTTCCATGTGTAGGCAGTTGTTCATGACAATTGTTAGTGTCTGGCTCCCAAAGGGGAAAAAGGGAAAGAGAGAGGGAGGAGCAAAAAGGGTGATGACTGTTTAATTCCCCTGAATGTCACTTTAACCAGAAGTTGAGGGGCTTTTAGCAATGTGGAAAGGGGCAAGACAAATGGCTGCCAACCTCTTTGTCTTCAGCTGTGTGATCAGAAGCAGTAGTTGATGGACAGTCACAAATGCTGGATATTTGGAGTGCGGGGTGATTTGTTTTCCCACCCTGGCTCCTGAAAGCTGTGTGCACGCTGTTCTAAGACCACAGGCACCAATGCCTGCTATGGGGCTGGCTTTGGAGTGAGTGGCCGCTATTGTGAGATCTGAAGTTTACCAAAATTCACCACAATTTATCATTCACCACGCCGTCCCCCTGGAAGCTATAATCCTTTTTTTTTTTTTTTTTTTTGACAGGCAGAGTGGATAGTGAGAGAGAGACAGAGAGAAAGGTCTTCCTTTGCTGTTGATTCACCCTCCAATGGCGGCCGTAGCTGGTGGGCTGCAGCCGGCGCACCGCACTGATCCGAAGGCAGGAGCCAGGTGCTTCTCCTGGTCTCCCATGGGGTGCAGGGCCCAAGCACTTGGGCCATCCTCCACTGCACTCCCTGGCCACAGCAGAGAGCTGGCCTGGAAGAGGGGCAACCGGGACAGAATCCGGTGCCCCGACTGGGACTAGAACCCGGTCTGCCGGCGCCGCTAGGTGGAAGATTAGCTTGTTGAGCCACAGCGCCGGCCAAGCTGTAATCCTTTAATAGACTCCAAGATAATTACAGCAGATTCTGCTGGTGCAATTGTTGGAGAGACAGGTTCCTAGTGCTCTACCTTCTTCCCAGAATCTTGCTGTAGGCTTTTTGGATGGTAGGTACGCTGAGCTTGAGAATGATAGTCTGTGGGACTTCTGCACTGTTGAAGACATTATGCCTAATGCCAGTACAAGGACATAAAGTAACAGGGCTTCTAGCAGCCTGCCAGAGCTGTGCATTGAAATAAATGGTACATTTTAAAGTGTTCTCTTTGGGAGCACTAAATTTCCAAACTTATGGCAAAGAATGGAATTATGTTTCAAAAACTCTAGGAACTTTTTAAAGAAGTGATTGCAGCTAAATCAGTTTTACTGGTTCAGTTTAGTTTTATGACTAAAAATGGTATTAGTTTACCTTCAAAGTCGACTCAGTATGAATTTTGGTTGTTTCTTAATATCAAATTTGTCCTTAAAGCTCAAAGATTTAGTACCTTGAAAAATTCTAGAGGTGAAAGATGCTGATATAGTCCCATGGCCATTCCAACAGGAAAGTTTAAAAACCAACTCATGCTATCATAGTGTCAAAGGGACATGTGTGGAATCCTTCAGAGGATTTTCTCTGGAGTGATGGAAATTCAGACACATAAAATCAAGTATCAAATCACCTACCAATCAGACATTCTGCGATTCAGAAAGTAACAGAAACAAGCATTTAACTTACTCCTGCCGTGAAAACTGTTGTACTAAGACATGCTTTGATTTAGATAAAGGACAGATGAGTATGTTAATAAATCTATATGGGCTATACTTCTCTCATTAACTCCATTTAGATGTTGTATTAAATTAATTTAGTGAAGACATTAGGTTAGCACAGCATGAATGAATGAAAAGCGTCCTAATCTCCAGCCCTACAACTTGTACTTTGTGGTGCTTTCCATTATACCCAACAAAGGATGAATTATACTGCTTATAGGAAATGCTGATTTTTACTTGAATTAAACTCATCTCAAACGTTTATTATGAAGCGTTATAAGGCTCCAAAGACCATGACTCCTATTTTAGGCTTTGCCACTCCAATTTGTACTTCAAGAAGTGTCCGCATCTATAAAATTGAATGGCATCCTAATTATTTCCTGGCAATGTTGATATGGTGTATTGCTATAATTTGAGCATTGTTTGTTCCCAACAAACTCAAGCTGAGGCCTGGTCCTGAGTGTAGCAGTGTTGAGAGCTGTTGTGGCCCTCGTAAGAGGTCGATGCTTTTCTTAGGGGGAGTGCTTGCTGTTGAGGGGCTGGGTTGGTGATTTGCAGCGTTCTTATAAAGTGAGTTTGACTTCCTTGACTTCCTCTATCACTTCCTTTGTAGCGTATGATGCCTGTCCCTTGCATGTGCTCCTGCCTTGTGATGCCATCCTTCATGAAGCCCTCCCCAGAAACCAATGCCAGTGTCCACTCCTGGACCACCAGGACTGTGAACTAAATAAGCCCATTTCCCTACTAAAGCACCCAGTCTCACATACTTTGTTGTAGCAACACAAAATTGATTGACATGTATAGTAATATTAATATCAGTGATATATTAGTGTTATATTTTGTTATATATTTTATATTATAATTATGGTCTGACTAAAATTTCCAGAGATTTTTCTTCTAACTTGGATATTCTTTCTTCTGCTTCACTTAATGTGCTGTTAAGGCTTTTCACCACATTTTTTATTTGATTTATTGATTTCCTCATTTCCAATAGTTCATTTTGATTTATATTTAAAATCCCAGTTTCACGGGAAAATTTTCATTCATGACTTGTATGGATTTCTTTAATTCATGGATTTGCTTCTGATTATTTTTAAGTAATCCTGCAATCAAATGTTTGAATTCCATTTCTGGCATTTCTTTAACCTCTTTATCTCTCATTCTAGTATTGAAGTGTTGTTGTGTTCCTTTGGGGGCATTATGTTGTCTTCCTTATTCTTGTTTCTTGAATTGCTATGTTTACTTTTATGCATTTATGGAGATACTTGTTGGTATTTCTCTCCCTTTGATGGCTTTTATCTTTGGACTATGCCTTTGTGTTTTTTTGGGGGGTGTCTGTTCTTTGTGACTACCTGGAGGTGTGTACTGGGTGTGGTCAGGGAACTCTGTTCAGTGCTTCAGGGTGAGGGGGGTGTCAAAGGTGACACACGTTGGGCAAGGTACATTTCCTTTTTTATTTTCTTTTGGTTTTCATCAGAGGTGGGATTCAATCAGTTTTGTTGGTGTAGTCTCATGCTCACCTCCTCTCCTCCAAGGAGAGCAATGCCTGGGTGCTAGCCCAGTGGTGCAGTATTCATCCATGCTGCTAGGAGAACCACACAGAGGATCTACATAGTCCTCAGTGTGAGCACTGTTCCTGCAGCAATGACTCTCCCCAGGCAATCAGGGAGGCCCGGGAGTTCGGAGCTGCCCACAGTGACTGCCCGAAGACCCAGCCACACCCTGCGTCCTCCCATGCAGCCATAGTTTTCCACAGTCCCAGCACACAAAGCTCCCACTGTCACAAGCACCCAGCCCCCTGCCGGTTCTCCCAGTCAGACTCAGGCATCCCCTCTCGACTGGCTGCTGGGCATGGACACAGTCTGGTGCAGCTGTTTCATATGTCCAAAACAGCGCCCACCCTCTCTCAGCGTGTCACAGGATGCCGGTGCCAGGTGGTCGGGGAGAAAGACATGTGATCCTCCCCCCTTCCCTCTAGTTGGCAAGTACACGGTCCCAGACAGGGCTCCCAGCCAGGCTCATGCCAGGCTCTTCCTGCAGCTTTACTGCCTATGACTTGGGCTGCTGCAGTCTGATCTCACCTCACTCTCCAAAGCTGGTCCTGAGGCTCTCGGCTGCTGAGGTCCTGTGATTTGTGTCCACACCCTGCATGTAGATCCACAGAGTCCCTGTAATTTACACGGAGCTTCCTCTGCTGTTTTCTCTGTAACTCTTCCCTGAGCTTGTACTTTATCCACTTTTTAAAAATTATCTTCCCCTAGACTAGAGCGGTAAGCTCCCTCTCTACTCCACCACCTTGAAACCCTCCAGTTGATTTATATGTATCCAAGTATCCAGGCAGAAAACCTATTCTATTTTTGAAAGCTGTCTGTAAGAGAATTCACATGTCACACCTGGTACTTCCATATTCCTTTCTTCCTTTATTATAATTTTAATATTAAAACAATTTTAACAGAAATAAAAAAGTTGTACATGTTTATGGGTTACTATGTGTGTTTATGGGTTACTATGTGGTGTTTCAGTATATATGTATATACATTGTACAATGTTCAGTCAGATAAATATATTTATCCTTTTAAGAATTTCATATTGGGGCTGACGCTGTGGCACAGTGGGTTAACACCCTTGCCTGAAGCACCGGCATCCCATATGGGCACCAGTTCAAGACCTGGTTGCTCCACTTCCAATCCAGCTCTCTGTTATAGCCTGGGAAAGCAGTGGAAGATGGCCCAAGTCCCTGGACCCCTGCACCCACATGGGAGACCCGGAAGAAGTCCTGGCTCCTGGCTTTGGATTGGTGCAACTCCGGCCGTTGCTGCTAACTGGGGAGTGAACCATTGGATGGAAGACCTCTCTCTGCCTCTCTTCTTTCTGTGTAACTCTGACTTTTAAATAAATAAATAAATCTTTGAAAAAAAAAAGAATTTCATATTTACTTACAGTGAAAACATCCAAATCCTATATTCTAGTTTTTTAAGCAGAGAAATGTATGGTACATTGACATTATCTTTAGTCAGCTTCCTATGCAATAGAATCCCAGAACGTCTTACTCCTATCTAGCTATAACCTGGTACCCATCAATCAACCTTTTCCCTTCCCTTCCTCCCACTTTCATCCCCATTGTAACCATAATGATACTTTAAACTTTTATGATATCACCTATTTTTTTGACTCCACATATGAGTGAGAACAAGTGATAGTTGTCTTTCTGTGCTTGGCTTATTTCTTGATATTACGGGGAACATGTTGAGAGTGAGCCACGTACTGAAAACACACCAAAAAACGCCTCTGCACTGACACTTTCGAGAATAGTAGACAAACCCTGTGCTCTTCTGTTCCTCTCTCTGCTTGCGTGCAGGGTGCATTTCCCTGTTTCTTTCTAACACATCCTGACTCCAGTGTCTGTGCAGGTCATCTGAATTTCAGGAATCAGTGTGGATTTGCTTTCCTTCAATACCCATCTTCCAGGTCAATCATTCTGCAGAAAGAATATCAATAATGATTATATTATGGGCATTCTTGGCAACAAGTTGTCAATTTGAGGCCTCCGGAAACTGTATGCTACCGCTTAGTCTGCTCTTAAATCTTGGGTTGGTGTGTTCCCTGTCTAGTCTCATAAGTGAGCGCTGTTATTACCAGCACTGGGCCTCAACAGTGACTCAGGGATGTCATTTGAAATAAAAAGGCAGAGCAGCTTTCTGAACTCTCTCTCTCCTGGCTGGCCATCTGTCTTCCTTGTCCCCCAACCCCAACTCCTCTCATTCTGGTTCTAATAGTTTCTCATCTGGACGCAGCTGGGCTCCCGGCAGCTCCTGCACACACTCGCCTGCAGGGCCGGCCTTGTGCACTGCAGATAGAGCATCATGAGCAGCAGCGTCCGTAGCGTAGGGGGCTCTGTCTGGCCCTGACTTGTGGTGCGTGTGGTCTAATCCCAATTCATCACTAGGGCACTGGGTTTCCCAGGTCCACTTCTGGGCTTGTGGAGGTTTTCCTGGGCACAAGCTTGGAAGTCACTTGTGATGTGATTAGAAAGCTGCAATATTGGTGATAATTTAAGGTGCAAACATTAGGAGACTGCAAACGATAGGTAAATAATATATGTATTTATATATGTAAATATTTATATATATTAAATGGCCTAAAAGGGTACCTGATCCATGGTAACTGCCACAGACATGTTTGCTATCTAATATTTTCATTTTTAAGCATCATATTGAAATCAGAACATGCAATCAGACACTAGTGGACAAGCACTGTAGAATCCCATGTAGAAAGCTGTTCAGGCCGGATGTGACCTAGGATACATTTGTACCTCCAATTGCCTTTTTATGCTGCCTATACCACATACAATGCTACATCCTCGGGGCACCCCATTATTACACATGCTACTATTTCTTCAGAACAACATACAGATACTATGACAAGTGAGGTTAAACCTGGAATGTAAGTGGCTTCGTTTTGAGTTACGTCACAATGCTGCCAAAAGGTTGTAAAATAATGAAGTGCTTTCAGAGTTCCTAGATTTTTGGTTTGTGAATATGGACCTGTACCGGCCAGGGTTCTCTAGAGAAGCAGAATATTTATCTATCTTTAGCTCTGTCCCCGTGTCTCTGTCTTTCTGTTCTATCATCTCTCTGCCAGAGATGGAGATGGCGAGAGGGAGAGAAAGAGGGAGTAGAGGATGGAGCGGGATAGAGTGGAAGGATTGAGGGAGGGAGAGGAGGAGGAGGAAGAGAGAGAGAGAGAGAGAGAGAGAGAGAGGAGAGAGAGATTCCTGCTATTACCGCAGAGCAGCAGCCCTAACCACAGGAGGATATCACAGTCCCCACAGGTTTTCAATCCAGTCTAGAAAGCTGACTGACTGGGTCAGACTGTCCCACTTGGTTTCAACAAAGAACCACTTTGCCTCCCTCCACACTGTATGCCCCAGGCCCGAACTGCTGTGGTACAGCTGCTGCAGGACTCCTTTCTGCCTTAGGGGACAGCAAGCAGCCCTGCTGCGAACAGAAGCACACAGAGCTGGAGCCACAGCGGTTCACAGGGCAGGGAGCAGGGCCATCTGCGCCCACAGCTGCAGGATTTCCAGACACCAGCCCTGGTCCTTGCACTTCTGCTCCGAGAGATGCAGGAAGCACCCTTCTGATTCTGAGAGGGGCACCAGCAGTAACTGATGCACAAGCCCAGGTGACCAGACCTGAGCAAGTCACCTTGTGCCACGGTTAGAACAGGGTGCTGGGTGGTGAGGACGCTAGCCCTCTCTTGGTTTGCCCTTTGGGAACTGGGGGCCATCCCTTCTGTGTCCTGTAGCTCTGGAGCTGCGGTTGTTGGTACAAAACCCCTGGAGTGATTTACACTCGCCTGTGGGATCTGGAGGGACATATCTGCATTTCTCTGCCTCAGGTTGGCAGCTTTCAATCCACAATCCCTAGCAAAACTGGCACTCACCCTGTGAAATCTGGGTAAGGACCTACTGCATTCTGCAACTCAGGACTAGGAATGTTGATGCTGTAAGCTCCAGGGGCACCTGTGTTCCCTTCTTGGGCCGTGGAATGCTCTAAGTGCTCTCTACTGTACCTTCTAGTGCACAATCCCCAGTATAACGTGCAACCTGGGTAGGGCACCCTCTGAATTCTTCAGCTCTGAAACTGGGAATATCGGTGCTACCTTCCAAAGAGTCGCCTGTGCTATCCCAGTGGGACTTGGGGAGCACTCTATCTGCATCGCGCTGTTCCAGACTCAAGCCTGCCTATGCACAATCTCCCTAAGCACAACCTGCAGGTGAACTGTGAGATCCGGGGAGGGGCTCTACTGCATCCATCAGCTCCGGGACTGTGACTTTCAACTCTAAGTTTCAGGGACATGTGCTCTTACTCTGTAGGGTCTGCTGTAAGTCTTTGCATAATCTCCAGCATAACCTACTTTTTTCCTGTGGGTCCTACACAAGGTACCCTCCCTTCCTTGAAGCTCTAGGACTACAGCTATTAGTACTGTGTTCCTCAGACTCAGCAGAACTCACCCTGTGGGACATAGGGAGGACCCCATATGAATTCAACTGCTCCAAGCCTACACCTGCCAGCATGCAATATGCAGCGTAATCCGTGTGTGAAATGTGAGACCGGGATAAGCTTTTCACTGAATCCTACAGCTCTGGAATTGTGACTGTTGGCTCTAAAAGTCCTGAGAACACCTGCACTTGACATATGGGACCTAGGAAAGGTTCTACTTTCATTCCACAGCTGCAGGCCCTTCATTGCCAATGGACAATCTTAAGCCCGTCTATTTTTTTTTCCTATGGGACCTGGACTGTAACTATTAATACCATATTCTCAGAGTCAATGGAACCCACCTTACAGGACCTAGGGAAGATGTCTCTGACTCTCTCTGTAACTCTGCCTTTCAAATAAATAAATAAATCTTAAAAAGAATAAAATGGAATTATATTTTAAAAAGAGATTTTGGAACTGAAAACCTCAATTAATACAAAATACAGTTGAGAACTTCAATAACATAATAGGCCAAATAGAATAAAGAGTTTCTGATATTTAGGACAAGACTTTTGAAATAAACCAGTGAGATAAAAGTAAAAAGAATTAAAAATAATGAAGAAAGTGTATGAGATGTATAGGCTATTTTGTTTAGGGATATCTGAAGGAGAAAAGACGGAAAAGGACATTGAGAATCCATTAAATGAAGTGATAATTAAAAAAAATTTCCCAAGTCTTGAAAGAGATATGGACATCAAGATTCAGGAAGCTCAAGGGACCCCAAAAAGACTCATCTAAAAAAGATGTTCTTCAGGGGCCGGCACCATGGCTCACTTGGTTAATCTTCTGCCTGTGGCGCTGGTATCCCTTATAGGCACCAGGTTCTGGTCCTGGCTGCTCCTCTTCCAGTCCAGCTCTCTGCTGTGGCCCGGGAGGGTAGTGGAGGATGGCCCAAGTGCTTGGGCCCCTGCACCCTCATGAGAGACCAGGAGGGGGCACCTGGCTCCTGGCTTCGGATCTGCGTGGCGCAGGCTGTGGCAGCCATTTGGGGAGTGAACCAATCGGAAGGAAGACCTTTCTCTCTGTCTTTCTCACTGTCTATAACTCTACTTGTCAAATAAAAAAAAATATAAAATAGTGTTCTTCAAGGCATAATAAAGTCAAATTTTTAAAAGTTAAGGACAAGGAGAGAATCCTAAAGACAGCAAGAGAAAAATGTTGAGTTACAAATAAAGGAAAACTGATTAGGCTAACAGTATAGTTCTCAGCAAAAACCCTACAGGCCAGAAGAGAGTAGGACAATATATTCAAGGTCTTTAAAGAAAACAAATGAAAAAACCCAACCAAATTCTGATCAATAATATTATATACAGCAAAACTATCCTTCAGAGGTAAAATACTTCCCAGGTAAGCAATCACTGGGAATTTATCCCCACCAACTCATCCCCAAAATAGTCCTGAAGAGAATTATACGTTAAAAGTAACATACAAAATTAACTAACAGAAAATATGTGCAAAAAAGAGAATCCAAACTTATCATGAGAGAAAGCTATAAAATATAGATATATAATAATAAAATATATAAAAATATTGAAGGTAAGAAGATTAAATTCCCCAAACAAAAGATATAGGTTCTGTGAATGGATAAAAAATAAGACCCTACTGTATTCTGCCCACAAGAAACTCACTTCACAGGTAAAGATGCACATAGACTGCAAGTATAGGGTTCAAAAAGATACACCATGCAAATGGAAGCCAAACACAGCTTGAGTAGTATACTCACATCGAATAGAGGACTTTAAATAAAAAAATGCAAAAAGGGACAAGAACATTATATATGGGTGAAGATTAATTCAGCAAGAAGATATGATGATTAAAATATATATACAACCATCATGAAACCATGCCAATCTATACAGAAAATATTATCAAACCTAAAGAGAGACATGTAATACAATAATACTGGGGGCTTCAACATCCCACTGTCAACAATTGATAGATCATCCAGATGGAAGATCAATAAAGATGCATCAGAGTTGAACTGTGATTTATAGCAAATGCACGTGATAGACATTTACAAGGCATTTCATCTGATAGCTACAGAATGCACATTCTTCTCATCGGCATGTGGACCATTTTCTAGGATACAGTATATATTAGGCCACAAATCAAGTCTCAGTTAAACTTTTTTTATTTGACAAGTAGAGTTATAGGCAGTGAGAGAGAGACAGAGAGAAAGGTCTTACTTCCATTGGTTCACTCCCCTAATGGCTGCTATGGCCGCCGCTGTGCTGATCTGAAGCCAGGAGCTGGGTGCTTCCTCCTGGTCTCCCATGTGGGTGCAGGGGTGCAGGGCCCAAGCACTTGGGCCATCTTCCACTGCCTTCCTGGGCCACAGCAGAGAGCTGGACTGGAAGAGGAGCAATCGGGACTAGTACCCAGCGCCCCAACTGGGACTAGAACCTGGGGCACCGGCGCCACAGGTGGAGGATTAGCCAAATGAGCCACTGAGATGGCCCTCAGTTAAATTTGAAAATGTGGTATTATACCAGGTACCTTCTCAAGCCAAAAAAGGAATAAAATTAGAAACAACAATAGAAAATTTACAAATGTGTGGAAATTGAACAATCTGCTACTGAATGACTGATGAATCTTTGAAGAAATTAGAAATGCAATCAAAACATTTATTGAAACAAATGAAAATGAAAAATCTGTGGGACTCAGCAAAAGAAGTATTAAGAGGGATGTTTATATACACACATTAAAAAAAAAACCTCAAACAATCTAATAATGCTTTTTAAGAACTTAGAAAAGCAAGATTAAAATAGGCAGGATGCAAGAAATAATAATGATCAAGACAGAAAAAATGAAATGGAAATAAAAAAATACAGAAGATCAGCAAAACAAAAAGCTGATATTTTTTTTAAATAAGATAGAAAAAAGTCTTTGGCTAGATTAACAAAGGAAAAAAAGGGAAAAACTCAAATAAATAAAAAGGAGACATTGCAACAGATACCACAGAAGTACAAAAGATCGCAAGCAACTACCGTAAACAACCATTTACTAACAAATTGGAAAATCTCAAATAAATGAACAAATTGCTGGATACACACAACCTACCAAGATTAAATCAAGGTGCAGAAACTCTAAATAGGTCCATAACAAGTAATGAGATTGAAGCAATAATTAAAAATCTCTCATCAAACAAAAATCCAGGACCTAATGGCTTTATATCTGAATTTTTTAAAAAAGATTTATTTATTTATTTGAAAAGCAGAATTACAGAGAGAAAAGGAGAGAGAGAGAGAGAGAGAGAGAGAGAAATATCTTCCATCTGCTGGTTCACTCCCCAGATGGCTGCAACATCCAAGGGTGAGCCAGGTTGAAGGCAAAAGTTTAATCTGGATCTCCCACGTGGATGCACAGACCCAAGTACATGGACCGTCTTCCACTGCTTTCTCAAGCACATTACCAGGGAACTGGATTGGAAGCGAAGCAGCCAAGAATTAAATCCCAGCCCATATTGGACAGTGGCATTGCAGGTGGTAGTTTAGCCCACTACACAATAAATCCGGCCCCTACAACTGAATTCTACAAAATATTTAAAGAGGAACCAACTCTAAAATATTGAAAAGGATGAGATCCTGTCAAACTATTTTCATGGGGTCAGCATTACTCTAATACCAAGAGCAAAAACACAACACAAAAGGAAAACCACAGGCTAATATCCTTAATGAGCATAGATATAAAAATTCTCAACAAAATATTAACAAATCAAATCCAACACTACATCAAAAAGATAATACTTGATGGTCAAGTGCAATTTATCCCTGGGATGCAAGAGAGGCTCAACATTTGCAAATCAATGCATATCAGAAATCACATCAACAGAATGAAGAACAAAAACCGTGTGGTCATCTTAACAGGCAGAGAAAGGATTTGATAAGATTCACTATCTGTTCAGGATAAGAGATCTCAACAAATTGGGTGTAGAAGAAACATACTTCAAAATTATAAAGGCTATATATGACAAACTCATTGCCGATATCATATTGAATGAGGAAAAGCTGAAAGCATTTCTCCTTAGATCTGTAACAAGACAAGGATGTCCATTTTCACCACTCTTATTCAGTATAGTATTGGCAGTATTAGCAAGAGCAATTAGGGAAGAGGAAAGCTAAAGGGCATCAGAACTGTAAAGGAATAACAACATATCCATGTTTGACAGTGACATGGTTTTATACATAGAAAAATCTAAATATTCTCACCAAAAACCTATTAGAACTGAGAAACCAATTCAGTAACGTTGTAAGATAAAAATCAATATACAAAACAGTAACATTTTATACAGCAATAGCAATCTTGCTTAAACAGAAATCAGGAAAAAAAATCTCATTCCCAATGGCTACACAAAATTTAAATCTTTAGAAATAAGTTTAACAAAAGAAGTTAACGATTCCTATGATGAAAATTATAAAACACAGATGAAAGGAATCATCACAGGCACAAAAAATATAAAGATATTCTTGTTCATGGGTTGAAAGAATTAACATTAAAATATCTATACTACCTAAAACAATCTACATAGTCAGTGCACTCTGTATCAAAATTCTAATATCATAAGTAACCAAAAAAGACCCAGAATAGCCAAAAAAAATAAATAAAACAAATAAACAAAATAAATAAAGCTGGATGCACCAAAATACCTGATTTCAAAGCATTCTGCAAGTTGACAGTAATTAAAACATCATGATTCTGGCATAAAAACAGACACATAGATCAAAGGAACAGAATAAAGAGTCTAGGAATTAATCTATTTGCATAAAGCGAACTAATTTTTGACAAAAGTTCCAAGGAAATACATTGGAGAAAAGATAGTGTTTTCAATAAATTGTGCTGGCAAAGCTTCTACATTCCTATGGAGAAGAATGAAATTAGATCTGTATCTCCTTCTATACACAAAAATCAACTCCAGATAGAGCTAAATGTAAAACCTGAAACTATGAAACTGCTATCAGAAAAATCAGAGGAAATGCCTCAAGACATTGATGTAAACAATGATTTTCTGAATAAGATCCCCAGAGCACAGGAAACAGAAACAAAACTAGACAATCAGGATTGCATCAAATTCAGAAGTTTCTTCACAGCAAGCTAAACTATCAATAACGACATAGCCAACTGAATGAGAGAAAATATTTGCAAGCTCTTATCTAACAAAGAATTAATATCCTGAATATATCAGGAATTCAAAAATCAACCTATCTAGTTAAGAAACAGCCAAAGAACCTGAATGGATAGTTCTCAAAAGAAATACAAATGGTCAACAAATACATAAAAAAAATGCTCAATATCACTAGTCATCAGGGAAGTACAAATAAAAACCCCAGTGAGATATACTCTCACACTTGTTAGAATGACTAATCAAAAAGGTGAAGATGCACACATGCTGGTCAGGATGTGGAGAAAGTGAAATTTTTACACACTGTGAGTGGGGGTATAAATTAGTAATCTGCTAGGGAAAACAATGTAGAAATTCCTTAAAAAGATAGAAATAGTGCTGCCATATGATCCAGCAATTTTGCTGCTGGGTATATATCCAAAAGACACAAAATCACTGTTATTAACAAGATACTTGCTCCATAATGGCTACTGCAGCACTGTTCACAATAGTCAACATATGGAATCGACAATGGTGTCTATCCTCAGGTGACAGATAAAGAAAATGTTCTATGCAAGTACAATGGAATACTGTTCATACACAACAAAGAGCAAAATCCTATCACTTGTGGAAAATGGCTGGAACTGGAGGACATCATGTTAAGTGAAATAAGACAGACACAGAAGAGATATATGGCACATTCTCCATCATACGTGGGAGCTTACAAAACCATGTACATTGAACACAGAGTGGTAACTCTTGGAGCACAAGGGCAGGTGGGAAGTACAGAGTCTGTCTGAAAAATTAGGTGACAGCATTGTAGCATAGTGGACCAAACTGCTGCCTGCCATGCCCACATCCCATCTGGGTGCCAGTCCATGTCCTAGCTGCTCCACTTCTGATCCAACTCCCTGCTAACAGCCTGAGAAAAGCAGCGGAAGATGGCCTACGTGTTTGGGCCCCTGTCCTCTATGTGGGAGATTCAGATGAAGCTCCTGGCTCCTGGCTGCAGTCTGGCCCAGACCCGGCCATTGTGGCCATCAGGAGAATGAACCAGTGGATGGACGATCTCTCTCTCTTCTCTCTCTCTTCTCTTCTTATATCTCTATAATTGTGACTATTAAATAAATAATTATTTTTATAAAAGTTTTATTTACTTATTTATTTATTTATTTATTTGACAGATAGAGTTGTAGACAGTGAGAGAGAGAAAGACAGAGAGAAACCCATGTGAGTTCAGGGGCCCAAGCACTTGGCCATCCGCCACTGCCCTCCCAGGCCACAGCAGAGAGCTGGACTGGAAGAGTAGCGACCGGGACTAGAACCGGTGCCCATATGGGATGCCAGCGCCGCAGGTGGAGGATTAACCAAGTGAGCAACGGCGCTGGCCCCAATAAATCTTTTTTTAAAAATTTTAGGAAAAAATAAGCATGGTTCATTAATTGTGACAAATATGCTATACCAACATGTGATGCTAATAATATTGGAAATGGGGTGAGAGGTAAATGGGAACTGTTTGTACTCTTCATAGTTTTATTAATGTAAATTTAAAACTACTTTGAAATTAAAAGTTTATTTAAAAAAAAAAAAGGAAGCCAGAGAAAATTGACTGCTTGGAGTATCTAGGAAGAATGGATTGAAATAGTCTTTCTGAAGACCCTCTTGTCTTAGGACAGGAAGACAGGAACCGAAGGAGCCACATGGACGTCTCAGGAGCAGGAAGTGTGGTCTTGTGGCCAACTGCTGATCTCTCTTCTTTGCTAATTCTCTGGCACTTTGGAGATAGGAAAACTCTAAAGCAAACTGAAGTTCTATTGGAATTGGGGCCGCAGTAAATAATGAAGCTAGTTTAACAAAGGAGTATTTTTGTTGTTGTTTTCACTTGAATTTATGGACTGTGACTCATGGGTACTACAGGGCTGACCAAGTCTAGCACCAGTAAACATTCTTGTGTAGTGCTTATACCCGGAATAAATTTCAGCCCATTAAATTCAAGACAATTCTTTTAGACAGCAACATTAATAATGCTCTTTGAGTACAGATGGAGTGATTGGTTGTCTTCTCAAAATTCCTGTTGGATTAGGTAATGCCAGAAATCTTTCATGATACTGAGTTCACAGAGTACTTCAGCATGCTAACCAGCTCCTGGAGTGATTGAGTTTGATCAATAGAGGAAAAGAAACAGAGGAGGCACTGCCTTGTTAAAGCTGGCTGATGAGATTAACATCTCCACAGATTTCATGAAAGGCTCATGGTCATATTTAGGACCCTTGTTTTGGACTCTGAGTTTGTAAGAGCTGAACCTCTTCCTTTAGGTGATTCTAATAGCTCCACTCAGACTGCGTCAGCCAGGACAAGTAAGGACCATCACAACAGTTTCAAGTCAGGGCTCACCGATGGTAGGCTTCGGGGAAGACCAACATGAATTGTTTCTGCAGTCTCTGAGAGTGACCTGTCAAGGTGTTAGGATGCTGTAACCTCTCCAAATGCACAGGCCCCCCACTTAACACAGATCAGATGCAGCAAAGTTGTGCTTTGGAAAAGATCAGACTTGGTAGCAGGCTGGGGAGTCTCTGTTAAGCCTTGTCTTGGAACCATTCTCAAAGTAGCCACTGTAAGATTACACAAGGTCAAATATTCTGGTTTTTCTTTGAGGGAACAGGACTACCTCACTTTTCTGTTGCAGTAATTGAATATCCCAGTCCATGTCATTGATAGAAACACAAGCAGTTTATTTAGCTCTTAGTTTAGAAGCAAATAAATCCAAAAGAATGGTACTCTCCTCTGGTGAGGATCTTCCTGCTGCACCGTAACAGGGCAGAGGAGTAAGCATGGCAAAGAAGCAAGAGTGCTAGCCTGAGTCTCTCTTCCTCTTCTTATAAAGCCACTAATGCCATCATGGGGCCCCTGCCCTCATAACCTCAGTGACTCCTAACTACATTCCAAAGGCCCCACAGCTAAGTACCACCAAAGCATGAATCTGAGGATTAAGGCTTAAACATATGAAATCTGAGTACACATTCAGGCCACAGAAATGACTATAGCATAATCAATTCACCCAAAGGGAAAGCTCACATCTATGATAGAGAAGCCAAGGTGTACTGGAAGCTTGGTATGGTGTGTATTGAGGTGAACTGGGTTCGGGCATCATAGGAGATAAAGGAATGAGAGTACGGAAGCCACAAGACAGAGCATGAATCAGAATCAACAGGGACTGCTGGAAGTGTGGATATCATGGACATGGTCATCGAAGCCAGAGACCACCAATAGGCCATCTTCCCCTCATGCCTTGACTCCCTAAAATCCTTGTAACTGTGGTACAATCTCTAGGGAGAACAGCCTGAAGGAGGCATCTCCAGGAAAAACAGAAATAAAGTTTTCTACCAGGTCAGAAGAAAAGAGACTCAGAGTAAGGAATGTGTGAAATGAGTTGCAAACCACTACACATTCTTCCTCCTTGTGCTTTGGGACAGCTGTGTTTTCTGTCAGTGGATGTCTGTCCCTTGACAGCCGCATGTGCTCTTAAATCTCCTCTCCCTTCTCTTCCCCAGCACTTCTGTGAGATGCCCATCCCTTCTGATAACCGATGAGGAATCGGGTGCAATAGGCCCACTCTCTTCCTTCCTGCAAGGGTAGACTTTTATTTCCTTTCTCATCTCCATGGCTGTGGGAAGGATGGATCAGAGTGTGGGCTCAGAACTGAGACCACTGATCCTGTGGTACAGTTCCCTCTTCTCTAATATAAGGATACTAAGTGTACCTTTCTCCTAGAACAGCAATGAGAAATCACTGTTGATGTATGGGAAGTGTTAGCACAGCTTGGAATAGAATAAGGGCTGAAAAGCAGTGTGATGATCGTGTATATTAGTTATTTTCACTTTATTTTGTTGCTGGTATTGTTGCTTTTAATTGTTTTTATTAGTGTTTTTTTTTTTTTTTTGACAGGCAGAGTGGACAGTGAGAGAGAGTCGAAGAGAAAGGTCTTCCTTTGCCGTTGGTTCACCCTCCAATGGCCGCCGTGGCCAGTTTGCTGCAGCCGGCGCACCGCGCTGATCCGATGGCAGGAGCCAGGTGCTTCTCCTGGTCTCCCATGGGGTGCAGGGCTCAAGCACTTGGGCCATCCTCCACTGCACTCCCAGGCCACAGCAGAGAGCTGGCCTGGAAGAGGGGCAACCGGGACAGAATCCAGCGCCCCGACCGGGACTAGAACCCGGTGTGCCAGCGCCGCAAGGCGGATTATTAGTGTTGTTACAAGGAGCTAGACCCATTTCATTTCCTTGAAGAGTGAGCGTCTACTTTGACTGCCCAGGGCTTGTGAATGGCTCCTCAGCTGTGGTGATGGACCATAATTACTGCATGGACCAGGACTGATTGTCTCCTGTCAGCAGTGTAATTCATCTGGTGCCTTTTCATAAATTCAGTGAGACAAACTTCTAACCTGGCAATAAGTCCTGTTCTGTTTCTTGCTAGAGGTAGACTTCCGTACTAGTCAACTAATGCTGCCGTGGCAAAACTCCGCAGAGTGGGTGGCTTCAACAACAGAATTTAATGTTATCACCGTTATGGAAGCTAGGAAGTTCAAGATCAGGGTGCCAGCATGGTCAGGTTCTTGTGAGGGCTCTCCTCCCAGATTACAGATGGCAGACTTCTTGCTGTGTCCTCTCTTGGTAGAGGGACAGAGAAAGAAAACTCTTTGGTATTTATTCTCATAAAAATACTGATGTCTCTACCCTCATCTAGTGCTAATTAACTCTCAAGGTCCCCCTTCCCTCCCCCACCCCAGTATCACCACACTGGGGCTTAGGGATTTAACATATGAATTTTTGGAACAAAAGCTAAGGTAACTGTTCTCTCACCTTTCTCCTTACTTCTCCTCCTCCTCCTCCTCCTCCTCTTCTTCTTCTTCTCCTCCTCCTCCTCCTCCTTCTTCTTCTTAAAGATTTATTTACTTATTTGAGAGGTAGAGTCACACAGATAGAGAGACAGAGAGCAAGGTCTTCCATCCATTAGTTCACTCCCTAAATGGATTCCACGGCTGGAGCTTGGCTGGCCTGAAGCCAGGAGCTAGGATTTTCTTCTGCATCTCCTGAGTGCAGGAGCCCAAGAACTTGGCCTTGTTCTGCTACTTTCCCAGGTGCATTAGTAGTTAGCTGGATCTGGAGTGGAGCTGCTGAGACTTGGACCAGAGCCCATATGGGATGTGGGCATTGCAGTTGGTAGCTGCTTACCTCACTACACCACGAGCCAACCCCTCCTTAATTCTCTCCTCTGAGCAGATCCTAGTCCCCGGCCACAGATTGTTCTTGCAGCATACAGGGCTACTCCATCATTTCTTCTCAGCTGAGCTTTTCTGCTTCTTTCTCCATTTTGTTACTCTTAGACCATGACTATCGGTCCCTCTGTGGATAGGACTTTTTCCCTTTCTCCTACTTGCTTTTCTTCCTTCTTGGAGCCATGAAGGGTAATGGATGCAGTCTCTGGTCTGGAAGGCACTGTCTTTTCCGTTACCTGGGTTGAACTCCCTTTTTCTTTTCATGGACTTGCATGCCTAGGGCAGGATGGCTCTCTGAGGACTGACTTCAAGTTTTCTCTTTGTTGATTGGGATAGTCTATCTGTCTTCATCTGGTCTGTGGTTTGACAATATATTTTTGCCCCTGGTGTGGTTAGCACTGCTCTGATCCCCTTCCTGGATGACAACACTTCTTTCTTTGTATTATCGCTGCTGTGACTGCACTTCATTTCTAGCAATAGCTCATTGCCTCTGGATACGACTGCCTTTAACTCTTCCCTCAGTGTGGAATTCATGTAGTTTTTCATGCGTTTCCCCTATGAGCCAACTCATGTCTGTGAAGCACGACTTTTCTTGTCTAAGAAAGCAACTCTTCTGTGCTTTCCATAGCTGAGAGTTGACTCTCGAAGCTGTTATGCATTCTTGTTCTTCCTCTTCCAGGGAAAACATACACCATCACCCTTTCTTGTCAAACTCGATTCTAGAAATGATCTATTTGCTGCTGACTTTGAATGTATGATCACACCTTATATTCCTTTGCTTGAGAGCCCTATAAAATAATTTTTATCTAACTGTGGATGTAATTTGGTGTATATTTACTATTTTTGTTAATATTGGCCAAACTTGTTTTGTATTTCTTTTTTCCTCTTTGTTGCCCTCTTTTGAACCACTTAAACATTTACAAAGTGTGTACTTCATTTTTAGATTTACCTCTTTCTTCAGTTATCACTATAGAGAATTGGAAAAGTATTCTTCAAGCTTATCAGTAACTTTAAATTTTAGTTTTATCAGTCTTTTGATAATACTAGGACTATAAAATGCTTTCACGTATTTGACCCCATCTCTGATTTTTTTTTCTTCTTGATGGCTTGCATTTTAGCCTGACATATATTTAAAGCTCATAAAGAAGCCTTAAAAATCATTTTGTATGTTTGTATTTGTTTACATTTACCTGAAATGTATCATTCAATTGTTTTTTCCTCCTTGGTTCACTACATTTCCCTGTGTTTATTTTCCTTCTGCTTGGGGACTTTCTTTAGATTTAACTTTCAATTCAAGTTTGCTGGTGATGAATTCTCTGTTTTTTCTTTCTTTCATCTGTATCTGTGAAGTACATTTTAATAGACTAGATTTCTAGAATGGCAATATTCTCTGTCAATCTCTTTAAGCAGTTTTGAGCCATCTCCTTGCTTTCATTGCTTCATTTGAAAAAATTACTGTCTTATTATTTTTATGAATACATATACCTATATATATTTATTACCCCTCTTTGCTTGTAAGATTTCTCTTGGCTTTCAATTTTCAGTGGTTTTACTATAATCTTTGCATAATTTTATTAGTATTTGTCCTTCCAGTAACATGAATATTAAAGCATGCAGTAACATGAAAGTTGAAGTGTTTCAACATATCAAATATTCTTGATAACTTTTCCCCTCTGTTTTCAACCTTTGTACTCCTCCAAACTTTTGTCTAGGTATTTTGTACTGAGCTGTCCTCCAATTACCTATTCTTCTATTTTGTTATGACCTACCTGCCATATGGGTGGGTTTACATCAATAGGGTTATTAATTTGCATTTTTAATTTTATTTTTGCAATTTAACATTTTCCTTGGGTATTTTTTATTATTTCAGTTTTCTGGTAAAATATATCTTGTCACTTTATACATTTTATAACAAGGTCACAACATTTTATAACGTTATACATTTTATATAACAAGGTCAATTTTTGACTTTGCTAACTAACTTTATTTTAAAGTTTGTGTATAATATTGCTAATATTTTGGATACTTACGATCCTGTTTCTATAATCTGTTTTTGCTCTTCATCTTGCTTCTTGCCAATTTTTCACTGAATATTGAATATTGTGTGAAAAAACTATAGATACTCTGGATCAAAGCCACTCAATAAGAATTTAAGGCATGACCTAAAGTAATTAAAATATGAGAAAAGGGTGAAATAAATTTCATAATATATTTTATTTGACCCAATATATCAAATATCATTTTAACATGTTTTTAGATAAATTAATGAGATATTTTACTTTATCTTTTTAAGCTCAAGTCTTTGAAATAAGATGTATTTTTATATGTATTGCAAGTCTTTGTTATGACTAACTATATCTCATGAACTCAGGAGACACTTGAAGCTAATGTCTACCATATTGGAAAGCACAGCTCAAGATGTTATAGTGCCCAGAGTAGATTCATCTCATCTTCCCACAGGTAGAAGAACATAGCAAATAATCTCAATCCAATTAATGACTGAACTGAATTCTATGGGTTATAGTTTTTTGTCTCTACTTACATCTTGTTGGCTCATTTTCCTTCTGAATAGCTCTCCAGGAAGACCCAGTATGAGGCTGTATGTCTCCTAGAGTCCTGACCCTTACCGGTATTCTCAGGACAACTGCCCTGTGTCAGGTTCATCTCTTTGAACTTCCTGCATTTAAGGATATTGACACTTTAAGTCTTTCAGCCTTGGTATTCCTGTCCTCACTTTTATTTTCTCAGACCAGAGACATTGCTGAAAACTCTTTTTTTTTTTTTTGCTTTTATTATTATTAGTATTATTATTATTTTTTTTTTTGACAGGCAGAGTGGACAGTGAGAGAGAGACAGAGGAGAAAGGTCTTCCTTTGCCGTTGGTTCACTCTCTAATGGCCGCCGCGGCCGGCGACTGCGGCTGGCGCACCGCGCTGATCCGATGGCAGGAGCCAGGAGCCAGGTGCTTTTCCTGGTCTCCCATGGGGTGCAGGGCCCAAGCACCTGGGCCATCCTCCACTGCACTCCCTGGCCACAGCAGAGAGCTGGCCTGGAAGAGGGGCAACCGGGACAGAATCCGGCGCCCCAACCGGGACTAGAACCTGGTGTGCCGTCTCAGCAAGGCGGAGGATTAGCCTAGTGAGCCGCGGCGCCGGCCTGCTGAAAACTCTTAGTTTCTCAGAGTCTTTATAGCCACATTTTGCTTGTCTTTTTAATCATAACGGCAACACCCAGAATGTTGGACATGCATTAATAATGTTGACTCTTCCTGTCCTGGCCACATTACTAATTCTCTGCAGCCTCTACAACAATGGTGTTGATGTCTTTCCAATATTTTCTTCCGTGTGTAATTTCTTCTTTTGAGAACACTGCCTACTATGAGCTTCTCCATCACGGCTCACACGTGCATATGAGAATTCACATGTGAATGTTTCAGTTAAATGTGCACATGGCAGATGATTCTCAATTCCAACAAAAACCGTTCTAGAACAAAATGTCTTAAATGATATTACACAAAACCCTGGTCCTATGAGACGCTCTAAGATGAAAAATTTCTCTGTTGATAACAGAAAGAAGGAATACAATGCATAGATATGATTACGTAGTCAGAAAAGCAAAGAAATAAAAGAAAGAAGGACAGGAGAGTAACCCAGAGTCTAGCAGAGGCAGGAAGCTGTCACCACCCCTAGGTAGTGGACATTAGGAAGGGAGCATGTTGTCGGAACTAGAGGTGAGGAACCATGAACACGGTGAGATTGTCTGGTGGGAGCTAAAGCCACAAGGAGATGTAATTATCGTCCTTGAAGATGTGAGATGGGGGATGGGGAAGGAAGGGGAAATGCCCTGGATAGCACATACTCCTGCTTGAAATCTCCATCACCGGGGATTCTTACTGCCACATTGACCAGAAATCCAGAAGACAACTGAATCTGGGGAAAAAAATGGTTCTCAATGATTCAGAGCAGCAAAAGGTTAGGGATGTATCTGACAACTGACAATGCAATTATAAGCACAGCTGTTAAATAATGTTGTAGATGTTTGTATAGATGGATTCCCACTGCAGGGGGGAGATATGATTGGTAGGAAAGTGCCTGTAGGCAGTTGTAGTGTGCAGCATCTTTGGGAAGGGCCCAGAGAAGTGTAAAGGTAATTATGAAGAGGATACAGAAATTCTCAGAGCTCAGAATGTATCTGGAGAGCAACAGATAATGCTCCTCACACAGGAGGAGGTATCTATCAGGTCAAACACTTCTACTTTTATAATGAAGCTTTAACCTCTTTGGGTCTCTCCAGTTTCCATGGGGGAAGCAGCCAAGGTCAAGTCCCCAGTAGTGTACCTTGGTGGGCCCAGATATGAGAATGATTTGCATTCTACTTTGCCCTCATCAAACTGAGATCTCAGTGTTTCATTTTATTTTTACATGAAAGGCACCACAAATAGCACTCAAGTTTGAGAAATATTGCTGGATACTATAGCCCATTTTGAAGATTCATGATGCATACCGGCATACTATAAAGCTCAGAGTGCTTCTGACATAAAGAAATTAGTTCAACTTTATTCAATATAATCTTTCCAAATGTACAGAGACCCAGATCACATTCATCTCAGGACACATCATCAGTTTTATCTGTAGCAATTTCTCCAGCAGTACTGGATTAGGTGAGCTCCCAAGTTCTCAAACTCATTCGACTGCTTCCACAATCAGGTCCACAAATCAATCTAATCTTATCTACCTCTGCTCTCCACATCAATCTTCAGATGGGGAAAAGGATTGTATCATTTTGCCGCAACTCTTCTGACACCATCTTTTGCCCATATATCACGTTTGAGGATCATTCTCACATCCTTGCCTCCATTAGAGGTCTCCTAGGAATCTCTCTTCCCCATTGCCGCTTAAACCTTAATGTATGAATGAAGCCCTTGTAATCTATGAAGTTGTCCTAATTCTTTCCATTGTTTTGTTAATAATAATGGTCAATACTTAGTGAACATTTTCTATGCACCATAAACCCTAATGAACGTCTTTTCCGCATATTATATCCCATAATTGTTGTTATTTAAGACTGGATATGTAATGAAATCCCTAGACCTCAGCTTTTTTATATGTAAAATGAAATAAAAATCCTTACCTGAGACTGTATGGCTGGTAAGTAACATGGCTATAATTCACAATCACTTCTTTCTGACGTTACCACCCACCTTCTGAAACCCTGTGCTGTAAACTTTGTCAAAAATAATTTTCTTATTCAAATTCCTATAAAGCTTTTATTAGGCTAGTTTATATGTATTGCCTTTTTAAAATCACTGCTTTATAAATGCTCTTTCTTTAATTAAGTTGCCAATTCAGAGCATAAGTCAAGACAACAGGTTTCTCTTAAAATATTTTTTTAAGATTTATTTTATTTATTTGAAAGGCAGAGTTACAGAGAGGCAGAGGCAGAGAGACAGAGAGAGAGAGAGAGAGAGGCCTTTCATCTGCAGGTTCACTCCCCAAATGGCGGCAACGGCTGGAGCTGTGCCGATCTGAAGCCAGGAGCCAGGAGCTTCTTCCAGGACTCCCACATGGGTGCAGGAGCCTAAGGACTCAGGCCATCCTCCACTGCTTTCCTAGGCCATAGCAGAGAGCTGGATTGGAAGCAGAGTAGCTGGAACTTGAACCGGTGCCCATGTGGGATGCCAGCACTGCACGCAGTGGCTTTACCTTCTATGCCACAGTGCTGACTCCAAAAAAATATGTTTTCTCTCAGGTAGTTGGGGATGATAACAGCTGCCTATATCTATGTCTCACCACAAAACAAGACTGAACTAAAGAAGAACCTATAAAGTGACAATTCCAGGTTCTGCTGCGAAACTGTATAGTAGGCAAAGACAGTTTAAGTAAAAAACCACATAGAAGAGAGAAGAGGTGAGAGATCAGCAGATCTAAACTACCTTAGAAAAGCACCAGGATGATTAGTATTAGTATAGATAGAACCCTGAAGTGATAATAGGGAAGAGACGTAAATCTTACATGCATGTGATTTGAGGTGGAAGTCTTTAAAGTTGTGCCTTCTAAGAGAAAAAAAAAAAAAAAAAAAAAAAAAAACACGAAGGTAGAGACACTTTTGATGAATGGGTGGATGTTTGACCTGGTGGCCAAGACACCGCTTTGAGATGCCTTTATCCCATATCAGAGTGCCTGGGTTCAAGTCCTGGCCCAGTTTCTGATTATAGCTTCCTGCTAATGTTCACTCTTGCAAGCAGTGAGTGATGGCTCAGGTATTTGGGTTCCTGTCACCCATGTGGGAGACTCAGACTGAGTTCCAGACTCCTAGTTTTGGCCTGACCCTGCTCTGGCTGTCAGGAGGCATTTGGGGAATGAACCAGCAAATGAGACTTCTGTCTCTCAAACACATAAAATAAATACAGTTTTAAAAAAGAAGGAAAAGAAAAAAATGAAGGTCTTGGAAGACAAAGAATAATATAAAACCAGAGACTACACAACCATTCCCCATCTCAGCAAAATGCCCATCTACTAAGGAACCTGCACTGTGCTATCCAGTGGAGGACACCCAGCCATTATCCAGGAGGTTTGTAAACCACCACAAAGGCACAAAGTGAGTGTTGTGAAGCAGAGTAGGCCTGTATGAAACTGCTGGGAATGTGGAAACTGAGGAGGAACGTGTTTTAGCTGATGGAACTTCTAAACTATCAGACATGATCCACACTGAGATGAATATGCTCAGACATTTCCAATATGAAGAGCCACTGGGACTCAAAAACCCAAAACTGGACCAAAAGAGCATAAAGAAATATAGAGAGAGCTGGTTAAATTCAGCAAAGAGATGAAAAAAGAAAAAATCACCTTAGAGTGAAAATGACTCAAAGGTGGGTTGAAAATGGCAAAGAAACAATTTACAAATGAAAATGAGATAGACGGGAGAGTAAAATGGACAAAGGAGAAAGTGGAGGAATGGAAGATAAACAAGAACAATGTGCATGTAATTGAAGCGATTGATGTAGAAAACTAACAGATTGAACAGAATTAATATGTGCATTCTAATCCAAGAAGCCTTCCTTTTTAATATTTATTTGTTTATTTGAAAGACAGACAGACAATGAGAAGACAGACAGACAGGGATCTTCCATTTGCTGGCTCACTCTCCATATGCCTGTATTAACTGGGGCTGGGCCAGAATGAAGCCAGAAGCCCAGAACTCCAAATGGAGTTCCCATGTGGGTGTCAGGGCCCCAGTATTTAGGACATTATCTGCTGCCTCCCAAGATGTGCATCAGCAGGAAGCTGGATCTGAAGTCAGATTTACTTTGTTTTATTTTATATTAATATAAAAAACAAGATTTCATGTATTTCATAGGTACATTTCTTGTTTTAAAATATTTATTTATTTTATTATTTGAAAGGCAGAGTTACAGAGAGATAGATGTAGAGGGGGAGAGAGAGAGAGAAACAAAGAGAGAGAGGGAGGGAGAGGGGGAGAGAGAGAGAGGTCTTCCATCCTCTGGTTCACTCCCCAAGTAGCTGCAATGGCCGGAGCTGAGCTGATCTGAAGCCAGGAGCCAGGAGCTTCTTCCAGTTCTCTGATGTGGGTTCAGGGGCCCAAGGACTTGGGCCATCTCCTACTGTTTTCCCAGGCCATAGCAGAGAGCTGGATTGGAAGTGGAGCAGCCAGGACTCAAAATGGATGCTGGCACTGCAGGCAGCAATTTTACCCACTATGCCACAGAGCTGGCCCCCAGATATTTGTCTTTTTGAGACTTGGTTATTTCACTAAGCATAATGGTTTCCAGTTGCATCCATTTTGCTGTTAAAGACAGGATTTCATTCTTTTTTATGGCTGAGTAGTATTTCATAGTGTATATAACATCACATTTCCTTTATCCAGTCATCAGTTGCTGGATATCTGGGTTGATTAGCTACTGTGAACTGAGCTGCAATAAACACGGGGCATAGATAACTTTTTCATATGCTGATTTCATTGCATTTTGGTAAATTCTCAAGAATGGGATGGCTGGCTCATATGGTAGACCTATTTTCTACCCCATCTGTCTGGAGCTGGGGATAGCTTCATATTTCTCCTGGTTTGAGACTAGCGACTGACCCTTTGTACTCCTGCATCAGTAAGTCACTGACAGGTGGTAACTGAGGGCAAGGCAGTTTTCTGTGGCTGAGGGCAATTCCTAGTCAGAGGTGCCGCTGTGAACGCAGCTCAAACATAGTGGCCTTGAGAAGGGGAGCTTTAAAGGACTGAATCTGTACTCTCTTGTCCTTAAGCACATTAACACAACAAACTGCTCTGTTCCTAGTAAAAAACGGCCAAGTCCCGAACTGTTGTCCAAATTAGCTTGTTGATGAGGGATGCAGGTGAAAACACCTGTCTCTGAAATCCTAATCACAATATGCATTAATTATTACTACAGAGCAACTTATCCAAAATCTTAGCAGCTGGGAACCATAAATGGGCTTGACTTAGCTGAGTGGATTTGGCTGAAGGTCTCTTGCGAGGTTGCAGTCAGCTGTAGATCAGCATTGTGGCCAACTCAACGGCAGCTGGAGGCTCAGTTTCCAAGCTGACTTGTATGGCTTGGCAGGTGATTTCACTTCTTTCCCAAGTGGACCTCTTCACAGACCTGCTCATGACAAGGATTCCCCCAGAATAAATGTCCCAAGGCGGGGAAGAGAGAGACTGATACAGAAGTACAAGTCCTCTAAGCCCGTGAACCACAGCAGGACGGAAATGTGTATGAGATCACTTAAACATTATGAAATATAGAATTAATCTGTCTATTTTAATGCAGAAATTATGAAATTTATATGTACAAGGGGTCTTCAAATCATGGAAATACATATTATAAAAAGGATATGAATGGATTTCAAAAACGTTTGTTCCAAAATAAACATATATTTTAATTCCATTTTCCATGAACCTTTCTTCTGTTAGTCTCTTGGGCCACGGTAACAAAGTGCCAGCAACTGAGTGGTTAAACAACAAGTATTTCTTGTCTCACAGTCCCTGAGGTGTTGGCTCAGTTGGGTGCTCCTGAGGGTTCTGAGAGGGAACATGCTGTATGCATCTCTCCTGGATTTGGTAGTTTTGTGGTTGTTGTTGCTGTTGCAAGCTTTGATGTTCTTTGGCTTATAGAAGTGTCACCTCAGTCTTTGCCTTTGTGGGCACCTTGCATTTTCCCTGAGTGCATTTTCTTGTATATGAGAATACTTGGTTCTATTGCATTAGGGTCTACCATAGTGACTTTATAATAATAAAAGTGTTTGCTTCAGTAAAGACCCTGTTTCCAAATAAGGTCACATTCACAAGTATTAGGTATTAGGATTTCAACATGTTTTGCAAGGTACACAATTCAAACCCTGTAACAGTGTGGAACCCTCAGGCTTGGGATAAGGCTATATGAATAGATGCTTTTGAGAATCTTGAGCTCCAGGTGTCTCCCAGATTTGCTACTTCTAATGGGGTGACTCACTTCATCTTGTTAGAAAATGTGTCTCTGGGTTGGGCATTTGGCACAGTGGTGGAGGTGGTACTTCGGAAACCTGCATCCCATATCAGAGAGCCAGGGCTTGAGTCCGGGTCTGCTTTCAATTCTAGCTTCCTATTAACGTGCACTCTGGGAGGCAGTAGGTGACGGCTCAAATAGTTGGATCCCTAACACCCATGTGGGAGACCCAGACTTTTTTCCTGATTTTCTGACTTCTTTATTTGGCCTGATCCAGCCCCAGCCATTGCAGGCATTGGGAAGTGAACTAATTGATGGGAGACCTCTGTCTCTGACTCTCTTTTTATGTCATTTTGTTTTTCTAATAAATAAAATAGAGACGTAAGCAGAGGCATAGTTCAAAGATAAAATCCATCATAGGAGAAAATCAACAAGAATTCTTACAAATGCCTAAAAATAAATGAAGAAATGCAAGAAAGGAGAACAAGGAAGACAACATGACTCCCCCAAAGGAACACAATCACACTTCAACATTAGAATGTGAAGCCAGAGAGATTGATGTAATATCTGAAAAGGAATTCACAAGAATGGTCAACGAATTACTAAGAAACAGTGAGAAGCAAATCCATGAGTTAAAAAATTCCATACATGTTGTGGATGAACAATTTTCCTGTGACACTGAGATTCTGAAGATAAATCAAAGTGAAATATTAGAAATAAAGAATCCAATATGTCCAAAAATACAGTGGAAAGACTTAAAGACAGATCTGGTGAGGCAGAAGAAAAAATGTCCTAACTAGAAGACAAATCTTTGGAAATGCCAGATTGCCTTTAGATCTTCATTAGACTCACAACTGACTTCTCATCAGCAACCCTACAAGCTAGGAGAGAATGGTGAGGTGTATGTAGTTCAAGTCTTAAAAAAAAAAAAAAAAAAAAAAAAAACAAAAAACAAAAAAAACCTGTCAACCCAGAATACTACCCTGCAAAGCTCTCATTTATGAGTGAGGGTGAAATAAAGACCTTCCAGAAAAAAAGAAATTGAAAGAATTTGCTGTCGCTCCCCCTCTTCGTGGAGGAACGACACCAAACCCTGCCTAGGCTTCATATCCAAGTCACGGCACCATTATGTCGCTCCCCCTCTTCATGGAGGAACGACACAGGACCCTGCGCTGTTCTTTCGTCTGCTCGGCCCTCCCCGGGTTTGCTGCTGGTTCTTCCCAGGTTGGCTGCCGACCCTTCCACCTCCGTGGAAGGGCGGTTCCCCCTGCCACATTCCCCACTTCCGCGGGGGAGCGGCACACCGCCGGCCGGCTCTCTCGGGGGCTGCACAGGTGTTCCCCTTAGATGTTCCCCTTAGATGTTCCTGGTGCATGCCGTCTCTCTCCTCCTTTATAATACTCCTCTGCCAATCCTAACTCGGCTGCCCACACGCCGAGTACGCTGCTCTCCTCCAATCAGGAGCAAGTCCTACAGTTTATTGGCTGAACTGGAGGCAGCTGTGTAGAAACTGTTTTCTTCTCTCCCAGCGCCATATTGTGGGAGAGCAGATGCATAGAATAAGTCTTAATTCTAGTAACGGTATAGTCCGAATTGCTCCCCACAATTTGCCACCATTCATCAAGCCTTACAAATGATGTTTAAGGATGTGCTACACACATAAACATAGATAGTCATCATTATGAAAGAATGTGAAGGAAGAAAATCTCCTAGTAAAAGTACAAAGGAAATCCAGAGCAAACAATAGAAATATCTGTGGAAAAATGGCAGGGTCAAGTCGTTACTTATCAATAAACACCTTGAGTGTAAATGGCCTCAACTCTCCAGTTGAAAGATACATACTGGCTGAATGAATTAAAAAACAAGATCCATCTATTTGCTGCCCACAAGAAACACATCTCACCAACAAAGATATACACAGAATGAAAGTGAAAGGATGGAAAAAGTTATTCCATGCTAACGGAAACAAAAAAAAGAAAAAAAATTTAACACAAAAACTGTTAAGAGACAATTTTTAACAATTCAACAGTAAGAGGTGACTATAATAAATGCATATGCACCCATAGCCAGGGCATCTTGCTACTTAACACAAGTGTTAATGGGTCTAAAGGGAGACATAAACTCCAATACAATAGTAATGGGGACTTCAACACCCCACTTTAATCAAAGACAGATCAACTAACAGAAAATCAACATAGAAACAACAGAGCTGGGCCAGCGCTGTGGTGCAGTGGGTTGAAGCCCTGGCCTAAAGCGCCGGCATCCTATATGGGTGCTGTTTCTAGTCCCGGCTGCTCCTCTTCTGATCCAGCTCTCTGCTATGGCCCAGGAAAGCAGTAGAAGATGGCCCAGGTTCTTGGGCCCCTGCACCCATGTGGGAGACCCGGTAGAAGCTCCTGGCTCCTGTCTCCTGGCTTTGGTTCTGCGCAGCTCTGGCTGTTGCGGCCATCTGGGGAGTGAACCAGTGGATGGAAGATCTCTCTGTCTCTGTCTCTCTCTCTCTGTCTCTACCTCTCTCTGTAACTCTGCCTTTCAAATAAATAAAAAGGTCTTCTTAAAAAAAGAAACAACAGAGCTAATATGCACTATGGACCAAATGTACCTACAGAACTTTTCATCCCACAGTTGCAGAATACACATTCTTTTCTTCAATGCATGGACTTTGTCTATGACAAACCATAGGCTAACCATAGAGCAAGTTTCAGCAAATTTAAAAAAATTGAAATCATATCAGGTATCTCTTCTGATCACAATGGAATGAAGCTGGAAATTCACAATTTAAGAATGTCTAAAATATGTCAACACATGGAACCCAAACAACTTGCTCCTGATGAACAGTGGGTGATGGAAGAAATCAAGCAGTAAAATAAAAAAAAATCCTGGAAATGAATGAAGATGACAATATCACATATCAAAACTTAGTGAATATGACAAAAGAAGTGTTAAGTGGGAAGTTTATACTAATTTTTGCCTATATCAAGAAATTGAAAGGCATCAAATAAATGAGCTATCAATACATCTCAAGGATCTCAAAAAACAACAAAAACTGAATCCAAAATTAGTAGGAGGAAATAAATAACTAAAATTAGAGAAGACATAAAAAATTTGGAACAAAATAAAAAGATCAATGAAATTAAAATCTATTTTAAAAAATCAAGAAAATTGTCACACCATTGGCCCACTTAACCTGAAAAAGAGGAAGACCCAAATCAATAAAATCAGAAATGGCCAGCATCTTGCTGAATGGGAAAATGTTAGAAGTATTCCCACTAAGATCTGGTTCCAGGCAAGGATGCCCACTCTTACCATTGCTATTCAGTATAGTAGTGGAAGATTTACCAGAGCCATTAGGCAAAAAAAGAAATCAAAGGGATACAAATTGGAAAGGAGAAACTCAAACTATCCCTATTTGTAAATGACATGATTCTATAAATATAGAAACCAAAAGCTCTACTAAGAGCCTATTGGAACTCATAAAGAATTTGGTAAATGGCAGGATATAAATTTAAGACACAAAAATCAATAGCCTTTGTATATAATGCCATGGCTGAAAAAGAACTTCTAAGATCAATCTAATTCACAATAGCTGTATAAAATTGAGTACCTTAGAACAAATTTAAGACTGTCAAAGATCTCTATGATGAAAATTATAAAATATTAACAAAAGAAATAGAAGACATACAAAAATAAAAAAAAAACATGTTTAGGAATTGGAAGAATTAATATCATCAAAATGTTCATACTACCAAAAATAATTTACGGATGCAATGCAATTCCAACCACAATGCCAATGACGTCCCTCTTTGATCTAGAAGAAAAGATGCTAAAATTCATATAGAAACAGAAGAGACCCAGAATATCTAAAGCAATCTTATACAATAAAAGCAAATCTGGAGGCATCACAATACCGTATTTCAAGACATACTACAGGGCAGTTATAATAAAAACAGCTGATACTGGGAAAAAAAAAAACACATGTAGACCAATGGAACTGAATCAATCCACATAACTACAACCAACTTATCTTTTACAAAGGAGCTATAATCAATCCCTGGGGCAAAGACAGTCTCTTCAACAAATGGTCCTGGGGAAATGGGATCTCTGCATGTATGTATGAAGCACGACTCCTACCTTACACCTTGCACAAAAATCCACTCAAAATCGATCAAGGACCTAAATCTATGATCTGATACCATCAATTTACTAGAGAACAATGGGGAAACCCTGGACGACATTGGCATAATGAGAATGCTTGAAAAAGACCCCAGAAGTACAGGCAATAACAGTCAAAATTGACAATGGAATTACATCAAGCTGAAAAACTTCTGCACTGCAAAAGAAACACTAAACAAAGTGAAGAGGCAACTGACAGAATAGGAGTAAATATTTGCAAACTATGAGACTGGTAAAGGATTAATATCTAGAATCTATAAAGAGCTCAAGAAACTCAACAACAAAACAAACAATCCAGTTAAGAAATGGGCAAAGGACTTGAACAGGAATTTTTCAAAAGATGAAATTCAAATGGCCAACAGACACATGGAAAACTGCTCAGGATCACTAGCAATTAGGGAAATACAAATCAAAACCACAATTAGGGTCCACCTCACCAAAGTTAGAATGGATCTCCATACAATAATCAACAAACAATAAATGCTGGCATGATATTGGGAAAAAGAGACCCTAATCCACTATTGGTGTGAATGTAACTAGTAGAGGCATTGTGGAAGACATTATGGAGATACCTCAGAAATCTGAACATAGACCTACCATATGACCCAGTCATCCCACTCCTGGGAATTTATCCAAATGAAATGAAATCAGCATTTGAAAGAGTTGTCTATATCGCCATGTTTATTGCAGCTCAATCCCCAATAGCTAAGATATGGAATAAACCCAAGTGTCCATCAACCAATGACTAGATAAAGAAATTGTGGTATTTTTATAGTATGGAATACTACTTGGCTGCAAAAAAAAAAAGGTGAAATCCTGCCTTTTGCAACAAAATGGAATCAACTAGAAATCATTAGACTTAGTGAAATAAGCTAGTCCCAAAGAAGACAAATATCATATATTTTCCCTGATTTATGGTCGCTAATAGAGTCCAAAAAATGTAACATATAGGAGTGCAATTGACATTTTGAGATTCAATGATTTTTTATTGCCCTTGTCTTGCCTGTTGAGGAAGTGTTTTTTAATTGCTACTTGTTGAATTATTTACTTTGTGTGGGGTTAACCTTCAAATATAAAATAAACAAGTTTTTCATTGTAAAAATTAAAAGAGAAAGAAAGGAAAGAGGAGGGAGGGGGGGAATGTGAGTGGGAGAAAGGGTAGGCTGGGGAGTCTCACTGTGCTCCTGAGTCTATATATGTGAAATACATGATATTTGCTCACCTGAAAAAATTTAAAAATTAAAAAAAATATGAAGGAGTTATGAGAGGAACTCCTCTGATAGTAAGCATGGGAGTGGATCCCAAGGATGGTGGGTCAAGGGAGGCAGAGGCATATAACTGGACAGAGAGAACTTATCAATGGTGAAGCCATAACCTAATATACAGGATATAACAACCCGGCAAGGACCAAGGGAATGGTGCTATGTGTTGTTAAGGTGTTCTTGAAATGCTTGGAAAAAGTGATGGAAGTGATGGCCCATGCTAAGTGAAGTATAAATGCCAGAATTGTCATGACGGTAGAAGAAAGGATCAAAAGACTAAGAAAGGGGCCAGTGCTGTGGCGTAATGGGTAAAGCTGCCTGCTGCAGTGCTGGCATCCCATTTGGGCGCCGGTTCCAGTCCTGGCTGCTCCACTTCCAATCCAGCTCTCTGCTATGGCCTGGGAAAGCTGTGGAAGATGGCTTAAGTCTTTGGACCCCTGCACCCACATGGGAGCCCAGGAAGATGCTCCTGGCTCCTGGCTTCGGATCGGCCAATCAGGGAGTGAACCAGCAGATGGAAGACCTCTCTTTCTGCCTCTCCTCTCCGTAACTCTGATTTTCAAATAAATAAACAAATCCTAAAATAAGACTCAGATAACTGAATTCACTGAGCTGTGGTGGACACAGTTTCTCATCCTAGGTATGTGGTCGATGATGTCATGAATGTGTTTTTGATATCTCTATCAGACAGGTGGATCAAAAAAAGCTTTCATTCATGAGAAAAGCGCACCAGTAAGCATTTAGTCTTGCCCTGGGCCTATGCTACGTTTCCCACAATTTGTCATTTTATGGTACAAAGGAACCTGAATCCCCTAAAAGTGTTATTTGTTATTATGTTGGTGTGCTCTGTCTATGACATCATGTTCATCAAGCTGGATGAGTAAGAAATGACAAACAGGTTAGAATCCTTGAGAAGGCAGATGCACTTCATTTTTTTTTATTTGACAGATAGAGTTAGACAGTGAGAGAGAGAAAGACAGAGAGAAAGGTCTTCCTTCCACTGGCTCACCCCCACAATGGCTGCCACGGCCGGAGCTATGCCGATCTGAAGCCAGAAGCCAGGTGTTTCCTCCTGGTCTCCCATGCAGGTGCAGGGGCCCACGCACTTGGGCCATCCTCCACTGCCCTCCTGGGCCACAGCAGAGAGTTGGACTGGAAGAGGAGCGACCGGGACTAGAACCGGAGCCCATATGGGGTGCTGGCACCGCAGGCTTAGCATTAACCAAGCGAGCCACGGCACCCGCCCCAAGGCAGATGTACTTTAAAGAATGGGAAAATAAATGCTCTGAAGGCTCAGGGCCCTTTCATACCTACAAACTTCTTAGGTATCTAGTGGTCTGGGACTTGCTAGGACATCTCTTCCTAAGTAAAGGGAGAATTGCTGGAACTAATCATTCCCACTTCCTAGAGAGAAGTAAATAGTTTGCCAAGGCTATGGAAGCCTTTTGAGTTCGCCGACTTTGATCTTATTCCGACAGGGTCATAGCCTTGGCAACTCATGACCAGAGCCTAGGGAGATTACTGATGCCATAAACAAGAGTGTCAAATTGTTAAGTCAACAACAGGAGTCACTGTGTACTTACTTCTCATGTGGGATCTGTCCTTAATGTGTTGTTCAATGTGAAGTAATGCTATAACTAGTACTGAAACAGTATTTTACACTTTGTGTTTCTGTGTGGGTGCAAATTGATGAAATCTTTACTAAATATATACTAAATCGATCTTCTGTATATAAAGATAATTGAAAATGAATGTTGATGTGAATGGAATGGGAGAGGGAGTGGGAGATGGGAGGGGTGCGAGTGGGAGGGAAATTATGGGGGGGGGAGCCAATGTAATCCATAAGCTGTACCTCGGAAATTTAAATTTACTAAATAAAAGTTAAAAAAAAGAAGTAAATAGTTTGGAAGGCACTCGGGATTCTGGAGTCAACTTGCATTTTTGAATGGAAACCGGATCTTCAGCAGTTCCAGACAGAAGAGCATTGGATCTCCCACTTTGGCCATTCGAGTTGACACATTGATGATAGTGTGGGTACTAGAGAGATGGGAATACATGCTGAGTGGAGAATTTGGCAAGCCTGAATTTGAATATCATAGTGAATCTTTGAGAGATTTATTGGGCGGCAGAGTCTTTGTCAACTATAGCAGATGACTGTAAATCATTCAAGAAGTAACTCCTGTCTTGTTGCTGTGCTCTGGTAGAGACACAGTATTTGACCATGGAGTGTCAAGTGTCCAATTGGCAGGAATTTCACCATAGGCTCAGGTGGGCTCAGAAATAATTCATTGTGAAATGGAAATGCATGTGTGGGATCAAACAAGAACAGGTCCAATAGATAAAAGTAAGCTATGTGAGCAGGTGACTAAGACCACATATCATCTACCATCCTGGTGTTGGCATTGCTCCCTCAGCTAATTCCTGTAGCCACAGTGGCTTAAAGTTAAAGTTGCTTGTAGGCTGGTTCTACAGGATCTATCCACTCAGTCCTTATGTGTAGTTTCTCCATATGGCATCAGCTTCTCACATCATGGTGGCTTTCTCCAAGCAGGAGAAAATATCTCATATCTCAGGTGCACATATCTCAGGTGCAAACATTCCAAAAGATCCTGGCCTACCCACAAGGCTTCTTATAACCTAGCCCACAAGGTTTCTTATAACCTAGCCTTGGAAGTCTTGTGTTATCACTTATGCAATACTCGATTAACCAAAACAAGTCACAGACCTACCCCAGTTTCAAAAGCAGAGGAAATAGATACTTGGCTTTCAATGACACTTCAGTAGGACCAGTAGAGAAAAAAAATTGTAGCCATTTTAACTGTACTTAAAGGGCTGTCTTCCAATATACAGCATTGGTTGATCTCATGTCTTTACTTGGTGTAATGGATGGGAAAAAAAATGGTACCCTGTTTTCTATGTTGCCCCTTGTCTTCCTTGGAATTCGTGATTATTTCCTTGTAATTGCAAACTCTGCTTGTTTAGAAGTCCTGGTTTCCAGAAGAAAATACTTCCACCAATGGACACAATTGAAGTCCTATTGCATATTCAGCTGTCTGGTCACTCTGGGTTCCAGTGCCAAATGGGGAAATCAGCAGAGAAACGAGGCACAGTTCTCACAGGGAAATCTAATTCTAATGATCAGTGAGAGGTAGCTCTGCTGCTACACGATGGGCAGAGGGAAGACTCTCTGTGGTGCTTGGTGAACCATGGGGGCATCTCTTGTTATTTCCACGCTTAGTTTCTATAGTTAATAGGAAGCTCAGAAGTCTTGACTTGATATGGGAATTGTAACAAGAGGTCAAATTCCTCACTATGAAGATCTGGGCAATTCCACCAAAACATCACCTAGACTAACAGAAGTGCTAGCCGAGGATGAGGACAATCTAGAATGTGTTGTGGCAAAGTGGCCGATAAATGCCAATTGTGGCTTTAAGACCAAATGTGGCAATGGGAGCAATAATTTGTGCACAAGTCCGTACCTTATAAATTTGCCTGGAGGAACTCTTCCCGGACAAACTTAATGTAAGAATTAAGTTTACCTTAGCAGTGGAAAGGGTAGGGCGTAGTGAGTACTGTGGTGCTTTGCCAACATCCTTTCTTTAGAGACAACTTATTCATAACCTGACTGCTGATGGCTCTCAGCTGCACCTTGTTCTGAATAGCACAAGGAGATCAAACACATGGCACCTGGCTCTGGACAGAGTCATATAGACCCACAGATCAGGGCAGTGTTTTGTACACCAGGCGGAGCTACATGAGAGCTGCACGCAAACCAGAAGGAAGGCAGGCTTTGCAGTAAGAAAAGGCCAAGGTGGTCTCTGGTCCCAGTAGGAGGATGTGTTTTGCTTATTTGTTTCATGGACTGGCAAAGTCAATGTATTGAGAACTAGTGGGCTAAAGCTGTTCCTGTTGATAGGAGAACAAGACAGGGAGGAAGGAGGGGGGTCCTTTGGGACCTGGTCTGTGAGGCTCAAAGATGTCAAGTTGTACTTGAATCATTTCTTCTTCACTTTTTTTTTATTTTTTATTTTTTGACAGGCAGAGTGGACAGCAAGAGAGAGACAGAGAGACAGAGAGAAAGGTCTTCCTTTTTGCTGTTGGTTCACCCTCCAATGGCCACCGCGGCCGGCACGCTGCGGCCGGCGCATTGCACCGATCCGAAGGCAGGAGCCAGGTGCTTCTCCTGGTCTCCCATGCGGGTGCAGGGCCCAAGCACTTGGGCCATCCTCCACTGCCCTCCCGGGCCACAGCAGAGAGCTGGCCTGGAAGAGGGGCAACTGGGAGAGAATCTGGCGCCCCGACTGGGACTAGAACCCGGTGTGCCGGCGCCGCAAGGCGGAGGATTAGCCTATTGAGCCACGGCACCGGCCTTTCTTCTTCATTTTTGAGTTTGTATATCTGGGTGTCTGCAGTGTTCAAATTTCTTAATTGAAGGAGAACTGCCACTCCAATGTATGCACTCCATGGGTAAATTCTGCAGACAGGATCTACAAAATGTTCATGAAATGAGCATTCTGTGGACTCTCCCAAGAGGATGTTTATCAGAATGGGAAAACCGACAAACAACAATCTTTCTATCCTATAATTTCTCCTTAAAATCCACTTACCAGGCTGGCACTGTGGGCAATTGAGTTAAGCCACCGACTGCAATGCCAGCATTGCATATGGGCTCTGGTTCATGTCTCAGCTGCTACAGTTCTAATCCCGCTCACTACTAATGTCCTGGGAAAGCAGCAGAAGATGGCTCTAGTGCTTGGGGCCCTGTATCCAAGTGGGAGACCCAGAAGAAGCTCCTGGCTCCTGGCTTTGTTATGGCCCAGCCCAAGCCATTGCTGTCATTTGGAGAGTAACCAGAGGATGGAAGATCTCTCATCCTCTGTCTCTGTCTCTGTCTCTCTCTGTAACTCGGCCTTGCAAATAAAATAAATAAATCTTTAAAACAAACAAGCAAAAAATCCCCACATATCAAATGCTCATAACCAGGAAGGAAATGATGCTTTCTTCCTTTAATTCCAGATAATGGTTTATAAACACGCACTAGTAATAGTACAAGAGAAATTATCATTCTGTTGTTTTGTTTTAAAAATAATTTTATTAACATAATGGGTTTCATGTATTTCACAGGTACCGTTCAAAGAAGATAGCCATACTACCTTTCCTCCCTCTCTCAGTTCCCCTCCTTCCTTGCTTTCTTTTTTTCCTTTGATTTTTGCAATAACATTATTTCAATTTACTTTATAATCACAGGCTCAATGTCCCCCTAACCATAATGTTCAACAAGTAAAACAGTAGAAAGACCACTGTTCCAAAGGAGTATAGACAAGGACTAAAAACAATAATCAAATATAAAATGTTAGTTTAATTTTTATACATTTTTGTATTCTATATTAACTACCATCTATCAGAGAAAATATGTGATATTTGTCTTTTTGTGACTGGCTTATTTCACTAACCATTTTCTTGCAAAAGGCAGGGTTTTATTCTTTTTCATTCCTGAGTAGTAATCCATTGTGCACATTCTCATTGAAAATTATTTTAAAAATAGCTATGAAAAAACAATGGTTAGGAATATTATACAACTACAGTTTTAATGACCTATGATCACTTTAAAATTTACTGTATATGAGTGCAATGGTCATTTTTCCATTCAATTATCATTTATAGCCATTGTCTATATGCAAACTAAACTAAAGTCTTTTTGCTTTTTACTCGTTAAACTTCTTATTTGGTGAAGTATTAAGCCATTTTACTGTAATAGAATTTTATTTATTTATTTATTTATTGAGAGGTAGAGTTACAGGAAGTAAGAAGGAGAGACCGAGGGAAAGATTTTCCCTCTGCTGGTTCGCTCTCCAAATGGCCATAATGATCAGAGCTGAGCTGATCTGAAACCAGGAGCCAGGAGCTTCTTCCCGGTCTCCCACACTGGTGCAGGGGCCCAAGCACTTGGGCCATCTCCCACTGCTTTCCCAGGCCATAGCAGAGAGCTGGATTGGAAGTGGAGCAGCCGGGACTTGAACTGGCGCCCATATGGGATGCTGGTGCCATAGGTGGGGGATTAACCTACTGCACTACAGCAGATTTCCTAGTTAGTGTCCCTATACCCTGTGATTGTCCTAGTGGGTGAGCTACATTCCCATCACCAACACTAAGTTTCTACCACATGGGTCAATTATAAACTGTAGGGGTAAAATAAGAAGGAAAACAGGAGAGCTACCTTGCAGTAAGCTGTCTTTTATTTGTTGTTATTTCCTTTTTCTTTGTATTGATTTCTGTCTGTGACTTTTTTTCTCCCCATTTGGCTCCTGAATGTTGTCCCACACTTTCCCTAGTCATCCACTCTCGGAACCACATTTAGCCTGCAAACGGCTGCCCTCCCCGGTGGGATCAGCCATTTCTTCAGTTTGGAGGTTGCTCACTGTTTTGACAGTTTGCAAAGCGTTCAATGGATTTCTGCTTTTGTTGTTTGTCTTTGACCTCTGGGTGCATCTGAGGGACAATTGTAACAATTTTTGTTCTTTCTTATTCCTTTAAGGTTTCAGAACAATTGTTGATTGGCTGTTTATGAAAACAATTTAAAAAGTTAATGGAAGGCCAGAGCTGTGGCATTGTAAGTTAAGCCTCTACCTGTGGTGACAGATTTCACCTGTGGGTGCCGGTTCTTGCCTTGGCTATTTCTCTTCCAATCCTGCTCTCTGCTTTTATCCTGGGAAAGCACTGGAGGATGGCCCAAGGGCTTGCTTGCATCCTGTACCCATGTGGGAGACCCTGAGGAAGCTCCTGGCTCCTGGCTTCCAATTAGCCCAGCTCTGGCTGCTGAAGCCATTTGGGTCATTTGTGGATGGGAGACCTCTCTCTCTGTCACTCCCTGTCTCTGTAACTCTGCCTCTCAAATAAATAAATAAATCTTTAAAAAATTCAATGGAACATGGAACTAAAAGATAAGTTATATTTGGTGAAAAAAAAATTTGGGGGTTTGAATGGATTTTCAAAATGTTCAGAAGAAATGGGTGTTATGAAAAACCTATGCATGAAATTATGGGTATTATAAAAATTATGCTCAAATTGTACTCAGAAACTTATCTTTTAATTCCATTATCCATGAACATTAGAAGTACTCTTGTAATTGTACGGAACCTCTTTCATCCTAATTCTTTCATGCATTTTGACTTGGGAAACAAGATAAAACCTCAGGCAAAATTATAAAATTAGTGAATATTTTTATACTACTTTATTTTTTCAAAGTCTGAGCCTTTCTTAGAGTTTTTAACATTACTGCCTTTTATCTAGTGTTTTTTTGTTGTTGTTGTTTTTGTTGTTGTTGGGACAATATCTCTGCCCTAAAAGGAAAAGGGAGATGATAATGAAATCCTATGAAGATGTAAGGTGTGTTATTTGCTGGGCTTCTCAAGAGGGTTTGCATATTGAAATTTGGTACAATGAAAACATAATAACTAATCCTATATGTATTCATTCAACAAATATTTATAGACTGTCTATTATGTGTGATGCTAGATATGTAAATGGGACAAAATAAAACAATTTTGAAATAAAATTAGACAAAATTTGCTGTCTAGGTGATTTAGAAATAGAAAAGCGATTTCAATGAAAGGTAAAACCAGTTAAGATAGGAACACAATACAGTGTTATGGAAAATGAGAAAGGGCAGCAGAAATGGATATAAGAGAGTCATTAAGATTTCTTAGACTAAAAATGACATTTCCACAGGGTCAGGGAGAGAAAGCAAGAAAAAACAAGGGAAAGATAAAGTATATGTTATCTAGTGAACTAAGAAAATAATAATAAAAAAAAAAACCTCAAGTGTATCTATACTCAGGGCACTAAACAAAATGTTCAGTTTAGAATGAGTGGAGTTTAGAGTATGAACAAAGACAATAGTACAAAATTAAGTTGGATAGGCAGGCAGAACAGATCATGAAATATGTGTCATACCACACTAGAATGTTGCCTAATGGAACATTACTGGAAGGTGCTAATTAGGGAGTGGCAGAATTTGATTTCCATTTTCCCCACCAATGGAGATTAGAGGAGTGCAAGACCAGGGGCAAGGGAAGCATTAGGGGACTGTTGTAGGCGGCACTGGTGCAATTGTTTGTGATAACAGAATATCTTGTGCAAAGGGAGCCATAGTAACGATCTTATTCACATCTGCTTCCCACAGTGCCTGACCTGTAGGGGTGCCTAGTTACCATGTTGTGAGTGAGTGAATGAAAGCATGAATAGACTGAATGGATTTCCATAGAAGTGGTTAGTCAGGAACAATATTTCACAGATGGATCTTACAGAGCCCAGTGTTCTGTGGAATAAAGCAGGCTGAGGTCAAATAACTCAGAAAAAAAGATGAGTAAAACATGTCCAGATGATGCTCTGTTTCAGAGGACGTCTCAAAGATGTCAACAAGCCAGTATGTCCTGTTGCTTTCACACAAAAAGGGACCATAAGCAAGGTGTTCTGGGCTTCTCTTTGCCCCTCTCAACCCACTCCCCACCACTGTCCACCTGCTCTGGGCCCTGCCAGGCTCCTTAGAACCCATTGATCTTTGACTTCCAGGTAAGTCTGGTCAATAATGACTCCCAGTTAAGGAGCAAATAACTGAGAAAGCTAAATATGTTTCCTCCCCTGGCTCCCCGCTGTGGGATGACTGCTGGCTGATAGTGTACCTTGACTTAGACACAGCTGTTAGCAGCGTCTTCTATGCATGGCTTTTTGTCTGTATTGAGGGCTGCTTGCTGTTCTTGTGGTAAGGAGCAAACAGCATCCCAGCAAACTCCACTACCTTAAGATTTTCATGTATATTGCCTAGGTCTTATGGCATTCCTTTTGATATTCCCACGTTGACCATTTTATGTTTCTTGCTTGGACTTCAACTATTCCACAGTTTCACAAACTCGATTGATTATAGCATTAGGAGTTTCCCATAGAGCATCTCGCACGACTAGTCTCATGTAACTCATTTTGTCTACTATGGATTTAGAGCTAGCAAAGGGAGGAGTGAACCAAGCTCGCTTGGCTCTTCTCACCTTGTAGATCTGCTTCTCACATGCAGTTTATTCATTGCTTCCACCTCTAAGTTGTGCCTAATCTTATATAGGGGATCATTATAATACAAGCATATACTAGTATCAGTCAATCCTTGTAGGAAATAGCCACGCTTCTCTCATTCTGTTAGGCAGCTCTACTGGTTATATATTTCCCCAGTCTTACCTCTTAGGCTCCTATGAGCTAGGGAAAATGCAATTGTTCCTAGGAAATTGGAATTCATGAGAATTTTCTTTCATATTTCTGTATCTGCAAGATACTTTGCTTATATAAGGATTAATATAACCTTGCCTGGGAATGGTTTCCTGGTCGCACTGGGGAGGAATCACAAATGTTCCCTAGGTCCTATGACTTTGGCCATGTTACCAATTAGCTTTAATTAAGAAGTCTACTGAGGTCTATAAACTGTAATCGATAGTTTCATTAACCATGATTCGATAAAACACCTACTGTTATTCTTACAGCAGTGCTGATGAAGAAGAGACCAAATATCGTGGACCTAACTAATGTGGTTGGAAATTTTATGACTTTTTCTCCACAAGTAAAGTAAGGATGTTTCTCCCAGATATACAAATCTGTTTAATCCCAATATGCAATGCAATAGTATTAAGAGGTAGAGACATAGGAGATGATTAATGGAGCAGTATCTTCATGAGTGGGGTTAGTGTCCTTATAGAAGAGACACAAGGTTGCTTATTCACCTCTCCCACCATGAGAGGATGCACAGTTCTGAAGTGTCTTCTTTAAAGCAAGGGATGGGCCATGACCAGACGACAAATCTGCTAGTGTCTTGATCCACAGAGTGAGCAATGTATTTATGCAGTTCATATAATACCCACTCTAAGGTGTTTCGTTATAGCTGCCCAAGTGAACTAAGACACTGACCAATCACTTCCATGAGAAATGCTAATAAACTGTTGAAATTTGGGATAAACTATTAGAATTTGGGATTTATGAAGCTATTAGTAATCTTTGTTAAGTTTTCATCTAAGAATTCCAAAGAAGTTATCAATATCGCTGTCGCTAAGAACTGCCACTGCTGTTGTCACTTGCTGTGGAGCAGTGTAGAGTATATTGTGCTATTTGAATTTGCAGATGGTCTTCATGGTGAGCCCGTTGGATCTGAGTGAAGAGCTGAGTGAACTGCAAGTGAAAGCAATTCACATTTGCAAAAATGTGGAATCAACCTAGTTGTCCATCACCTGATGAGTGGTTAAGGAAAACATCGTATGTATACACGATGGAATATTAGTCATAAAAAGAATGAAATCCTGATATTTGCAACAAAATGGATAGAGTTGGAGATAATTGTGCTAAGGAAATAAGCCAGACACAGAAAGACAAATCTCATATATTTTCTCTCATATATAGAAGGTAATAAATACAGAGTATAAAAAATTATGTGGATGCTTCCTGCTAATGTGCCTGGGAAAACAGCAAAAGATGGCATACGTATTTGGGCTCTTGTCACCCATGTGGAAAACTAGGATGGAATACCTAATTCCCAGATTCAGCCTGGTCTAGACCTGGATGTTGCAGCCATTCGGGGAATGAACCAGAGGGTGGAAGATTTCTCTTGGTCTCTCCCTCCCTCTCTGCCTTTCAACAAACAAATAATTAAACCTTATTAAAAAGTGCAGATGTCTTACTATTTAGTATATGGTAGTTATAATTACTCAGTTAGATACTCTACATAATAATATATCAATCTTTCCTCACTTTATGATCCTTGTCATTATGCAATATTAATATCCTCATTTTCAAGAAAAACTATTTATATGTAAATATATAAAATTCACATATGGATTAAAGACCTAAATCTACGACCTGACACCATCAAGTTATTAGAGACATTGGAGAAACCCTTCAAGATATTGGCACAGGCAAAGAATTTCTGGAAAAGACCCGGGAGGCACAGGCAGTCAAAGCCAAAATCAACTATTGGGATTGCCTCAAATTGAGAAGTTTCTGTATTGCAAAAGAAACAGTCAGGAGAGTGAAGAGACAACCGACAGAATGGGAAAAAATATTTGCAAACTATGCAACAGATAAAGGGTTAATAACCAGAATCTACAAAGAGATCAAGAAACTCCACAACATCAAAACAAACAACCCACTTAAGAGATGGGCCAAGGACCTCAATAGACATTTTTCAAAAGAGGACATCCAAATGGCCAACAGGCACATGAAAAAATGTTCAAGGTCACTAGCAATCAGGGAAATGCAAATCAAAACCACAATGAGGTTTCACCTCACCCCGGTTAGAATGGCTCACATACAGAAATCTACCAAGAACAGATGCTGGCGAGGATGTGGGGAAAAAGGGACACTAACCCACTGTTGGTGGGAATGCAAACTGGTCAAGCCACTATGGAAGTCAGTCTGGAGATTCCTCAGAAACCTGAAGATAACCCTACCGTTCGACCCAGCCATCCCACTCCTTGGAATTTACCCAAAGGAATTTAAATTGGCAAACAGAAAGCGGTCTGCACCCTAATGTTTATTGCAGCACAATTCACAATAGCCAAGACCTGGAACCAACCTAAATGCCCATCAACGGTAGACTGGATAAAGAAATTATGGGATATGTACTCTTTAGAATACTGTACCGCAGTAAGAAACAACAAAATCCAGTCATTTGCAACAAAATGGAGGAATCTGGAACACATCATGCTGAGTGAAATAAGCCAGTCCCAAAGGGACAAATACCATATGTTCGCCCTGATCGGTGACAACTGACTGAACACCAAAAAGGAAACCTGTTGAAGTGAAATTGACACTATGAGAAACGGTGACTTGATCAGCATAGCCTGACTGTTAATGAACAACTTAATACATTATCCCTCTTAGTAGTTTTTTTTGTCTGTTCTACTTAATATGACTGGTTTAATTCTGTAATTAATACACAGTTATTCTTAAGTGTTGAAATTTAACTGAAATGTGATCCCTGTTAAACATAAGAGTGGGAATAAGAGAGGGAAGAGATGTATAATTTGGGACATGCTCAAGCTGACTTGCCCCAAATGGTAGAGTTAGAAACATACCAGGGGACTCCAATTTAATCCCATCAAGGTGGCATGTACCAATGCCATCTCACTATTCCAAGTGATCAATTTCAGTTCACAATTGATCATAATGAAAGGACTAAGAGTCAAAGGGAGCACATAAACAAGTCTAGTACCTGCTAATACTAACTGATAGAATAAATAAAAGGGAGAGTGATCCAACATGGGAAGCGAGTTACTCAGCAGACTCATAGAATGGCGGATGTCCTAAATAGCACTCTGGCCTCAGAATCAGCCCTAAAGGCATTCCAATCTGGCTGAAAAGCCCATGAGAGTATTTCAGGCATGGAAAGCCAAAACACTCTGGCAAAAAAAAAAAAAAAAAAAAAAAAAAACCTAAATGAAAGATCTCTGTGAGTGAGATCCCAGTGGAAAGAACAGGTCTTCAAAGAAGGAGGTACCTTTCTCTGAAGGGAGGAGAGAACCTCCACTTTGACTATGACCTTGTCTAAACAAGATAAGAGTCGGAGAACTCAAGGGGCTTCCATAGCCTTGGAAACTCATGACTGGAGCATAGGGAGATTACTGATGCCATAAACAGGAGTGTCAATTTGTAAAGTCAACAACAGGAGTCACTGTGCACTTACTCCTCATGTAGGATCTCTGTCCTTAATGTGCTCTACATTGAGGCTTAATGCTATAACAAGTACTGAAACAGTATATTTCACTTTGTGTTTCTATGGGGGTGCAAACTGTTGAAATCTTTACTTAATGTATACTAAACTGATCTTCTGTTAAAAAAAAAAGAAGAAATTAAAAATTCCCAACTTGACTCTCACTGGGATTAAACATGACAATAGGTCTGATCTGATTTCATCATCATTTAAAAAATCATCTATTATTTTTCACTTTATGTTTCTGTGTGGGAGCAAACTGTTGAAATCTTTACTTAATGCATGCTAAACTGATCTTCTGTAGATAAAGAGAATTGAAAATGAATCCTCATGTGAATGGAAGGGGAGAGGGAATGGGAAAGGGGAGGGTTGCGGGTGGGAGGGACGTTATGGGGGGGAAGCCATTGTAATCCATGAGCCGTACTTTGGAAATTTATATTCATTAAATAAAGTTTAAAAAAAAAAAAGATGGCGTACGTGTTTGGGCTCTTGTCACCCATGTGGAAAACTAGGATGGAATACCTAATTCCCAGATTCAGCCTGGTCTAGACCTGGATGTTGCAGCCATTCGGGGAATGAACCAGAGGATGGAAGATTGCTCTTGGTCTCTCCCTCCCTCTCTGCCTTTCAACAAACAAATAATTAAACCTTATTAAAAAGTGCAGATGTCTTACTATTTAGTATATGGTAGTTATAATTACTCAGTTAGATACTCTACATAATAATATATCAATCTTTCCTCACTTTATGATCCTTGTCATTATGCAATATTAATATCCTCATTTTCAAGAAAAACTATTTATATGTAAATATATAAAATTCACATATGAAGTGAATATCAAAAAACATTAAAATTGTTCAATCTAAAAATATAAACAAATAAATATTTTAAAAGCTAAAAAAGTCCTCCATCCCTGCAAAAATAGATGTCAAGTTCTTCTAAAATATTTCTGCTTGCATTCCAACACAAAGCAGGGAGCCACTGCATGTTACTGAACAGGGCAAGGACACTATGTAACAAACTTAGATGATATAATTTTTGGTTGTCCTTCATACTAAAAGGATCCAACTGCTCCATGTCTGCAGTGAGTATATGGGTTCATGCAGAAGCAATCCTTCATGGCTGAGCTGTGTTCTTTAAGTTCACAGTCCTATCACTTCTAATCACTCTGAGTTATCTCTCATAAAAGGCCATTGTAATCTTAAAGATATAATCAATGGCACTGTATTTGTCTGCCGCTGGTTAGGCAAATGGCAAACCAAGGTGCCTGCTCAGAGAAATTAATGCCCTCATTTGTCACCAACCTGTACAGCCAAAGCACTGGCTCCCTTTCCTGCTGACTGAGTAATGGTTTTGAAGAAAAAAAAAAGTGATAGGTAGAATGCTTCTTCTGGAAGGGAAAACTGATACAAGGAATTGACCACCCCAATCCTCCCCATTTCAATAAAATACTATTTCTGCTCAAATTAAATGAGCTTGTCTTGGTCACTGTGAATGGTGGAAGCTGGGTTCTCAGTTGAGGAGATCAATTTGGAGGTAGGGGTTTGGCCTCTCGCTCACTCTCTGCTCTAGGCAAGCAAGTATCCAGTCTCATTCACTTCTTGATTAGTATATACTCCTCTCCTTCATGCCTCTGTTCAAACCCTACATATTTTTTAAAGCCAACTTTGGTATCTTCTCCTCTTGAAAGTCACAGTATCCTTTTCTAAATTCCTACCACTTGGAATTTGCTCCATGCAATCTGGCACTTAGCTAAATCCTTATTTCTTGTTACATCCTCACACTGTTCCATGTGTGTTAGCATTACCATTTGAACAATTTGAGCATTTTGCAGCCTTTGATCATGTGTTATACAACTCTGTTGTCTACACTATAGAACTTTTTGACTGGCTAAGCTTGGCAGAAATAACATGCAGCTGCTTTTTGCTGCCCAGCATACATTCTTCTTCCTTTTGGGACTAATAACATAAAATAGTGTCATAAATTGTTTAAGAACCCACTCTTCCTCCATTATTGATCTCATGTTTTATGTGAGAATAATCCATCCCCCAGCAAAAGTCCGTTTAACCTCGTTATGCTGGCCATAGCAGTTGCTTCAAGCATGGGAAAATGTCCTAAGAAAATTCAATCAGGTTAAGCCTCCACCTGCAGTGCTGGCATCCCATATGAGTGCCAGTTTGTGCTTGGGATGTTCCTCTTCTGATCCAGCTCTCCGTTAATGGCCTGGGAAGGCAGTGAAAAATGGACCAAGGGCTTGGTCTTCTGTGCTCATGTGGGAGACGTGGAAGAAGCTCCTGGTTCCTGGTTTTGGATTGGCCCTGCTCCAGCCATTGCGTCCATTTGTAAGTAAAACAGTGGATGGAAGTCTCTCTGTTTCTCCCTCTTTCTGTTTGTAACTCCACCTCTAGAGTAATAATAATAATAATAATAGTAATAATATCAAATCCAATCAGAATAATCTCTGAGATTTCTCTGGGATGTAAGATAAGTATCACTTCCAATTTTTAACCTTTTGAATCTCTAGAAGCCATCTTTGGACCCATCTTGGGAGAGTCAGAATTAGAATGAAGGCAGAGATGTTCTTGGGGACCTCACTGAACCACTGGATCAAGGCATGGTGTGGATTTTTCAATTTCATGAATCTGTACAATTATCTATTATTTAAACCACTTTATGCTTGGGTCCCTGCACCCGCATGGGAGACCAGGAGGAACCCCCCGGCTCCTGGCTTCGGATCGGTGCAGCACCGGCCATAGCGGCCATTAGGGGAGTGAACCAACGGAGCCTTTCTCTCTGTCTCTCTCTCACTGTCTATAACTCTCTCTCTCTCTCTTACTGTCTAACTCCGCCTGTCAAAAAAAAAATTAACCACTTTAATAATATTTTTATGAGTGATATATCCATACACCTCACAGTCATTCCTTGTTATGTGGAAATTACGCAGAGATCAGGTGTCTTTTCAAACAGAATCATATGTGAACAGTTTCTTCTTTTCATAATAATGATATGCAGTATTTTAGAAAGAGTTTGTGTAATATTTCTTCAACCTGTAGGGGAAACTGTGGATTTAGGAGAGGAAGTAAAAATTCAAAACATCCCACTGACATACTCTCTCCTTTTTATGGAAGATCCCTTGGAACGTTTGAGGAAAATGGAGAAAGAATAGCAGTTGGGGTGGGGATGATTCAAGTTAGTTTTCAACTTCTTCAGGTTCTTGGACTCACTACCCAATTACCTCATGATTTGACTCTGATAAAGAACTTTTCTCACTCTAGCAAAACTTTCCATTCTTTCTTCTCCCTCTAGGTTAATCCCATTCATGAGCCAAACACACACCCTTCACATTGCTTCGCATAACACAACATGATTCTCTGTAGCAGTGGTGTTTCTCTGTCTCACAGATATTGGCACTTTTGTCTAGATAACTTTTTGTTGTGAGGGCTGTCCTATGCATTAGATGAGGTTTGACATCATCTCCGGCTTTTATCACTAGATGCCAGTAGTGCACCCCCATGATTTCTCAGAGAGTGACAACAAAGCTTGTTTACAGATAATAGCTATTCTGACAGGTGTGAAGTGATATCTTATTGTGGTTTTAATTTGCATTTTCCTATGATTAGTGGTGTTGAGTATTTTTTCATGAATCTGCTGTAATTTTTATGTCTCTTCTTGAGTTCAAGCCTTGACTCATTTTTGAATCAGGGTTTTTTTTTTTTTTTTTGCTATTGAGTTATTTGAGTTTCTTATATATTTTGGCTATTAACTTCTTAGTTATAATAATGTATTATGCATTTCAAAGTCTATGAAAGTAAATTTCAACTGTCTCAAAAAGATAAGGGAGGTAATAGAGATGTCAATTAGCTTGATTTAATCATTCATGTTGTATATTCGCTCATATATTTCAAAATATCACATTGCACACTACAAATATATAGAATAAAAACAAACTGACAAATAAAAATATTTATAGACAAAGTCAAATGCTCTCAGGGACCAAAATCACTGCTTTTTAGGATCTGCTCACTAGGCGGAGGATAGGGTCTAAGTTTGGAAAACAGCTTAACTCCCACTATTTCCTCTTTGTATATTCTGGTCTGTCTGATTACCTTGTCTCCACCCTGGACAAGAGACTCAAGATCTGTGGGGCTGTCAGAAATAGGACCCAATTCCGCTAGTCTTGTGCAAATATTCTTAACTGTGCTGGTAGTCACCAATTCAATGATCTATAGGAATTGTGTTACCAGTCACAGATCTTTGTTGTAAAGCAAGAAAAAAAAAATAACCCCAGGATCACTAAGTACAGTTTGTATTGTCTTAAGAACAATAGAATGTCCAGCTTCAGATTCAGCTAGAGTTTGCAGTGCTGGCATCCCATATCAGAGTGCTGATGTGAGTCCTACCTGCTCTGCTTCTGATCCAGCTTCCTGTTCACTCCCTCTACCATGTGAGGGTGCATGTGAGGAGATTTTATAGACTTTAAGTCGACATCAAATCCACATGATCTTGGACTTCCAGCCTCCAGAATGCTGAGAACTGAATCTGTGTTCTTCACAGCCCATCCTCGGCACTGTGCTACAGTAATCCAAGCAACCACCACAGATGCTTCCCCCTTGCCCAGCTGAATCCTCACAGACATGTGTTAAACTGAACAGCATCACTCCACGACATTCAGTCTACTCTCACTAAATCTTAAACTAATTCCTAACAGGACTAAAACTTGGATGTGTCTGACTTCAAAATTCACACCAGTTCACCTCAGCTGAACAAGGTCTCAAAGGATGGGTATTGTCTTCTCCATTCAGGAAACCACTCCAGGTGGTCCCGGAGTTGGTCCTACCTTTGGGTTGGTATTGCTGGGAAATTCACTGTGACGAAGATTCTTGTCCTGGATCCTTCTTCTCTCTACTTTGGGTCCCAGGATGTTGACCTTGGTGGTTTGCGTTCACAAAGCTCCTGGCTTTTGGATTCCGACCAGGTGTGGGCAATGGGAGAAACCAGGAGAACCTGGGCGCATTCTCTCTCTCTCTCTCTCTCTCTCTCTCTCTCTCTCTCTCTCTCTCTCCCCTCTCTCTGTCTCCCTTCTGTCCCCTGTCCCCCTGTGCTGGTCCCTGATTAACAGTGACTTTGTTTGTCTGCCAAACACCACAGCTCCTTTGGTGGTGGAGCCTTTTTTTTTTTTTTAACTGCAGCTCTGGCTTCAGCTGTTCGCATTCTAGAGACAGCTCCTTCCCCCCACCCCCACCCTCCAGAGCAGTAAAGCACCCTGCAATGGTGAGCCTTAGGGCACTTCTCCAGCTTTTACTCTGTTCTTTCAACCCCAGCCCTAGGCAGTCATTATTTTTATCAGATCACCTTTCTCTCCATTCTAAAATTCACTTGGTTTCAAATGTAAACATAAAATAAATGAAAAAAAAAAAAATCAAGATACCTTGCACCCTGATCCTTTGGTTCATCTGTCTCATCCTAGCACTGCAATGATTTTTGTACTGTGTGGTCTTTCCTCAACTGTATTTTCACCACTATCATGCACCATTTATTCGCTGATGGACACTTTAATTTAACTCTCCTCAATTCAGTTATCCTTTTCAAGTGTGCACAGCATTTCCTATTGGGAACATGATACCTTAACCGCAGCAATAATGACTATAGTTAATGATAATGCATATGTGAAATTTGCTAAGAAAGTGGATGGCGTGTTCTCACTACAATAAAATGGCATCGAGGTAAGATGAGGGAGAGGTTAATTAGTTTTATTGTGGTAATCATTTCACAATGTATCCAGGTATCCAATCTCACATCACATACCCTAAATATGTGCAACTTCTGTTTGTCAGTCATATCTCAGTAAAGCTGGGAGACAACAAACAAAGAAATAATCAAACACTCAATGTGCTGGGGTTGTTACCAAGAAATGATCCTCCCCCTTCCTGTGGGTGTGCACACAGAAATGTAGCCAGAGTCCCCATGAGGGTTGGCAGGGAACTGGAAGGTAAAACTTTCCCCAGACAGCCAGAGTGGGCAGGCTTCTGGGTGACTCTGGAAAGCTCATCACTGTGATTGAGGGCAATATTGGCTGTAAGGGTGGGTACTTAGTAGGAGTCTTGCTCCTCTGAGAGAGAGACAATGCACGTTTCTGGAGACGAGAAAAGGCAGCCTTTACCTGCACGGAGGCAAGGCACATCAGACGTGAGGTGCTGTCTTGCCCTTGCCTCTTGAACAGCATCATCTGCCTGTGTCTTTATAGCCTTGCAGCACTCTGTAAGTATTTATGGATGTTTTTTACAAAACAATGAAAATTTTATGTTTCCAGGACTTTGCAGTCTAGTGGGAAGACCCACAATGCTACCTCAATTAATTGGTACATAGAATATCCTCATTTTTTCATTTATTGAAGAAAATATCATCATTTATTAAGGAAAATTCAGACATGACAATGGTGAGAGAAGACAGATTGACCAAAACATCAGAGTGCAAGGTAGCTTCTAAAAAAATAGTTTTTTGCTTGTTCAGTTGTTATATGCTTACATTTGAAAGCAGATCATTTTGAACTGGGTAGTAAGATTTCAACTAACTAGAGTAGGAGATTACATAGAGTTGTATCCTAATGGTAGTGATTTTCATTGTCTTGGTAGTTTAAATTATTGGAAAAATAGCAAGAAGGAGAATCAAATATGGTTCCTAAGGAGCATATAGTAAACTGAGTGTTCAGAGGTATTAAGATAGCTTCCTATCTGCTTTCTATGGGTGATACTGGGTGAAATTTCACTTTATATCCCCACAGATCATTCTTTATATGTTTATTTATTTCTTACATAAATAAGAAGTTTGAACTAGATAATCCAGATGGTTTCTGACATTCTGTGATGGGATTATGGAGCTCCTAACTGTCTGAGTAACACATTTAAAACTCATTGTTTCCACTCTTCCTGTCTTTTAGCTTGTGTGTCTCCTGGGATGGTTATTGGTAGGCATATTGCACCTTAAATTATCTTTGGTGTGTGTTATGGCTAATTTTGTGTGTCAACTTAGCTGGCTAAGGATTATTTTTGGGTGTTTTGGGGGTGTTTCTAGGAGAGATTAGCATTTGAATTGATAGACTCAATGAAACAGTTGGCACACCCCAGTGTGGATAGGCAACACCCAACCCACTGAAGGTCTGAATAGGACCAAAAATTGGGGGAAAGCTGAACTCCCCTACCTCTGCCTCACTACTTGAACTGAGACATTGATCTTCTCCTGCCCTTGGAGGTCCTGGTTTTCAGAACTTCAGACTCAAACTGGAATCTATACCACAGGTTCTCTGGCTGTCATGTTTTTGAAGTGTGCCATCAGCCTTCTTGGGTCTCCAGCCCAAAGAGGGCACACTGTGGGACTTCTAGGCTCGCAGAATCATGTGAGCCAATAGCTTTAACAAACGCCTCCCCTCCTGTCTCTGTTTTGTTTCTCTGGAGTGGCCTGATGAATGCCGTGTGCTTCTGTAGTCATTTGTCCTCAGTCTCTGAGTGCCTGTCCCTGGTAGACGTATCTGTGCTCCCAAATCATTCATGCATTTTACAACTTGCTGCTCCTGTCACACACGCACCCCAGGGCCTGCCGGATCCTCTGGTATTCATGAGTAAGAGGGGGCTGCACTGAGAGAACTTGTCAGCAAGTGTTTGTTTTCATTCACTCATCATCCTGAGCGGGTGTCACAGCGCTTCCTGGGAATCCAGGTGGACTCCATTCCCCCTGGGCTTAGCTGGACAAGTCCATTTGTGATGGTCCTCTGAGGAGTTTAGCAGCAGGACACCAGCAGATCTAATTTACCTCCTAACTTTGTTTCTGTCTTTGCCTTAGCTTTCTTTTCCTTTAAGAGCATTTCTCCTTCTTCCTAATGCCTTTAACTTCCTCCACTCCTTCTGCCTCAAGCTTAATGATAGTACCAGAGATTCTGTGTCTGATTCACACCTCTGGGCTTGGGTGCACACATATTAGTGGTATATTTAAGTCAATGCAGACAGATTATCTGAGAGGAACAAAACCAGAATCTATGACCCCATCCATAACTAACACTCAGGGAGTAGGATGTTGAGAAAAAAGCATAGGATTAGGTGACCAAAGAGGCGTTCTGGTTGTGGTACAGTGGGGAAGGTGTGGGCAGCCACACATATGCCAAGTGTGACAACACACATACAGGTAAGCGGTAGAAACCTGGGGCCCAGAAGAATGAGGAGAAAGGACTCCTGACCAGAGCAGGATGAAGTAACACTTCTCTTTAAAGCATGACAGAAAGATGACCCTCTCCTGTAGAGCAGTAAACTCACTCTGATCTTGTCTGTAGGCGATCTTTTTAGCAGGCCATTCATCACTGATTATACCTGAAGTCCCCAAGTGACTCTGGGCATCATTTTAAAAATGCAGAAATATTATTGACTTTAATACCCAGGACTGACAAGAAATCCCTCTCATTCAATTATGCTGACCTCCTGCTACATACACACGATGATTGCAGAAACAAAAACACAAACCTTTAGCTTCCTAGCTTTAAGATGAGTCAGAAGTGATCCCAAGTGGATAACTGAGCTACTCTCTGAATGAAACTTAATTATGCTAAGTATTTTGGAAAATGTAATGATTCAGCTGCAGGGACTCTGTAGCCCTCAGAAGTGATCAGCGTTTTACTGGTCTTTTAGATCTAATTTGCAACTAGAAAGCACTTGTGAGGGGACAAATATTATTTAACACTCATCGTCACATATAAGTGTGCTCAGCACTGTTTTTGGATTGAATAAGCCAAGAGCTCATCTGGGTATTACGTGGGACTTGGCAATTTGCTTGTGCCTTTCCTTTAAGAAATGCAACCAGGATTGTAGGAACTTAAACTTGATTTGTGATCAAGGATCTGGAAAGAAAAGCAACTACAGGTCAACAGTGGTAAACCTAAATAACTTCACGGTCCTTTTCACGGTTCTGAGGAAGACTTGCATTGCTTATTTCCAATTTCAAGTGTGTGTTCTGGCTTAAAAATCTCAGTTTATATTCTCCATTTACCAAGTATAGGATGAGCACTGCCAAACACCTGAGTTTAATGAGTTAAATTTAATGCATGTTAAATGAATCAAATCTCCTACAAAGAAGGTACATGACAGAGAATCATGGGCGTGTCAGAAAGACAGTGTTCTGTTACAAAGGTCCTATTCTGGGAGCTGGGCTTGGTAGGTGATTTGGGGGTGGCTTAAGGGAATGGGGATTTTCTGTGGACTGGATATCGGGAAGCTAACTGTGTAACTTAGTAAATCTTACTAAGAAGGAGGGAAGACTAGACTGAGGCCAATGCTTTTAATTGGTAAGGAAGTGGCAGCAATTCCAATTAGCCAGGCTGGAGGAATGTTTGGTCACCATGATCAGGCTGTGTCTGTGTTTAGGCATGGTTAGGTAGTGGCCTCATTTTTCTCTTGGTCCATCAGGATCACAGAATCTGCTGCTGCTATCCTATGAACTTGTGAATGTCCAGCAAAAGAACCCCAAGGTTGGCCTCTGGAACTCAAGGGAGGCTGCCTTTCTCTTTCTCTCCAGGTACCTCCTTGTCCAAATCAGGGCATGTCCGAGAGTGAAGGCAGGTGCTATTTATTAGTGGGATAGAATGACCCATCCCTTCTGGGACGGCCTTCAGGAAACTGACTGGCATTAAGAGGTCAGTCTGAAATCCTGCCCTTTTCTGTCCAGTTCTCATGTTGTTCCAAAGGTCCCGTTCATTCTGTTGTCATCGTATCAACCAACATTATTTGTGCTCCCAGTCCAATGCTCCTCTTTTGAAAAACATTTTGTGCTTCATCAGGCAGGGGCTGGGCAGGAAGCAGAACTGTCTCCAGCGGTTCCAGTTGCAGAAACCCAGTGGAGGCGTTGGTGATGGAGGTTGGGCTTCCATGTAGATGGAGGCAGCCAGGGGGTCTGAGGCCAGCTGACTGCAGCCAATGCTTTCCCACTGTGCGGTAGGGGGACATGGTGCTGCTTGAGCAGGGAGGGCCTCTGGCAGGAGGTGTGGCCAGCAGGGAAGCACCGCCTCCCCAGGGATGGAGAGCTGGGATGCATATTTTACCCCTTCCTCTTTCCACTCTCTGTGGCCTCCCAATGGCTTACATAGCCAGAACCAGCACGGATGGGTGTGGAGGAGAGAGCGGGGGAACACCCAGCTGCTCAGAACACTCCTTACAATTCCTGATGATCTCTTTCTGCACTGTGCTAATGACTGTTAGAGGCGGACATGGTAGGTCCATTACACCCGTTTTTCAGAGGAGGAGGTCAGATTTGCCATGGAGGTGTGGCTGGACAAAAGCATGGAGGCCGGCGCTGCGGCTCACTAGGCTAATCCTCCGCCTTGCGGCGCCAGCACACCGGGTTCTAGTCCCGGTCGGCGCGCCGGATTCTGTCCCGGTTGCCCCTCTTCCAGGCCAGCTCTCTGCTGTGGCCCGGGAGTGCAGTGGAGGATGGCCCAAGTGCTTGGGCCCTGCACCCCATGGGAGACCAGGATAAATACCTGGCTCCTGCCATCGGATCAGCGCGGTGCGCCAGCCACGGCGGCCATTGGAGGGTGAACCAATGGCAAAGTAGACCTTTCTCTCTGTCTCTCTCTCACTGTCCACTCTGCCTGTCAAAAAAAAAAAATTAAAAAAAAAAAAAAAGCAGGGACGGGCAGCAGAACTCTCGACTTCCGGTTCAGCTGACAATGAGGTTAGGGGTCTGAGGAGAGAGCACTCACAATCGACAGCTTGTGCGTGGGACTCTCGGGTGTCTGAAGCTCCAATGAGAGGCATGATTCTGGGAGTCGGAGCGGCATTCGGTGGAGAAGCCCAAATGGTCCTGACAAGCTCTGAGAGAACACACAGTCACTGTCAGCACCACCTAATGGCCTTTTCCCTTCTGACTGGCTTTCCTTCTACCCTGTTTGTTTATTTGGAAGTTGAAAACCAAAAGACTTCTGGTTCTTTAGCATTTGTTGAAATCTTACAGAGCTCTCCTAAGGAAAGCAAATTCAGCTAAAGGGGTGGAAGTTGGAGTTGGTGCTGTTACTGCTAGGAATAAGAGAAATTTGGATTGGTTGAATTGGAAGAATACAGAACTCCAAGAAGACGGCAGACGAATCCAGAGAAAGGAGGACGTTCCTAGCATGTGTGTGTGTTTGCACGCACATGTATACACTGATTTGTCTATATGTACATGTGTGCACATGTGAGCATGTATGTGTATACCCATGTGCCACCGTGCACCAACAAACTTGTGTGTACTTGTGTGGTGAGCATGTGTGCACACATGTGCTGTGCAATGCATGTGTGTGTATAGCCTTCCCCGCAGGGCTGTAGATAGTTATTAGGACTTGTGAGCTATCAGCGAGACAGTCATGAAGTGACCACAGTGACAGCAGGAAGTGCGAGGTCTAAACTTGGAAGGTTTGGGGAGTGAAACAACAGATGGAAAATCTCCCTCTCTGTCTCTGCCTCTCTCTGTAATTCTTTTTTTATTTTTGACAGGCAGAGTGGACAGTGAGAGAGAGAGACAGAGAGAAAGGTCTTCCTTTTCCATTGGTTCACCCTCCAATGGCCGCCGCGGCCGGTGTGCTGTGGCCAGCGCACCGCGCTGATCCGAAGCCAGGAGCCAGGTGCTTCTCCTGGTCTCCCATGGGGTGCAGGGCCCAAGCACTTGGGCCATCCTCCACTGCACTCCCTGGCCACAGCAGAGAGCTGGCCTGGAAGAGGGGCAACCGGGACCGAATCCGGCGCCCCGACTGGGACTAGAACCCGGTGTGCCGGTGCCGCAAGGCGGAGGATTAGCCTAGTGAGCCGCGGCGCTGGCCCTTGTTATCCTTACTGTGCTCTGCAGAGCACAAGTCTCTCCTCTCACAGAGCAGATGAGAGAGAGAGAGAGAGAGAGAGAGACTGACTCTCCAAGTGGCCATAGCAGCAAAGTCTGGGCTAAGCTAAAGCCAAGAACTCCACTCTGTCCTCCCATGTGAGTGGCAGGAGCCCAAGTACCTGGGCTGCCTTCTGCTGCTTTCACAGGAGCATTAGCAGGAAACTGGACTGGAAGCAGAGCAGCTGGGGCTTGAACTGGTACTGTGATGTGGGATGCCAGTGTCACAAGTGGTGGCTTAACCCTCTTGTTGCCAGACTGCCAGCCCCACTAACCCTTTCTTAATGAACTGTATATGGTTTATTCTACAGATTTTTCTGCTCATCATTCTAGCCTGGGCAAATCTGTAGATGATGGACTGTTATTGAGTATTGCACCAATTTAGGGCAATTTGTGGTATCATCAGTTTTAATTAGGAGATGTCCTATGGTTATCAGACACCTACCTGAGGAAGGAGATTGCAAACTCATAGGCTGCCCTACAGTAGGCTGCAAGGGGCAATGGTCCTATCACATCCTTTTCCCTGATTTCCTTCCCAGGATTTCCTAGAATGGTTCTTTTTCAATTCTTGAAAGTAAATCTAGGCACACTCATAGCTGAAAGGACTCAGTACCCAACACCTAAAAACTGTATCACAGTCATTTTTACTTTATGTACATTCAAATTTTTAAAATGAGGATATATTCCTTTTTCCAGTAAAATGTAACAGTGTTAAAACCCCCACTCTCTTGGGGCTGGCACTGTGGCGTAGTGGGTAAAGCTGCTGGCTGCAGTGCCGGCATCCCATATGAGCACCGGTTCGAGTCCTGGCTGCTCCACTTCCTATCTAGCTCTCTGCTATGGCCTGGGAAAGCAGTGGGAGATGGTCCACACCCTTGGGCCCCTGCATCCCTGTGGGAGACCCGGAAGAAGCTCCTGGCTTCAGATCAGTGCAGCTCCAGCCGTTGCAGCCATTTGGGGAGTGAACTAGCGGATGGAAGATCTCTCTCTCTCTCTCTGTAACTCTGACTTTGAAGTAAAATAAATAAATCTAATAAAATAAAATTAAACAAAATAACCCCCCCCAACTCCCTGGGAAAATCACTGTAAACGGTTTTCATGTGCTTTGAAAAAGCTTAAGGAGGGGGATGCATATCAAAACTGAGATGATCATTCCACAGCATTTTTTTTTCTTGAAATTTTTTTCCCACAACACCACCTAAAGCATTTAACATGTCTTAGATTTCTTTGTTTGCTCCTGTATCCAGATACTTTACCCACTGTGTTTGAACTGAAATGGTTTTGCTGCTTGTAACTGGCCATTTACTACCCCCCCCCCCCCCCCCAGCTACTACGGTGGGACCAAGCCAACTAACTGCATACCCAGAATGTTTGGCCCCTCCGGTCACTTCTGTTATCTCAAGTGGCTGCAGAAGAACCAGATAACAAAGGAGAGGTGCAGAGGTGTTAACTCTCCATTAGATGAGGTTGTTTTTACCAGTTAGAAACAAGATGGGGAGGAGCCAAGAGCTGGGTTCCTCTTCCCTCTCCAAAGTGTGCTATCTGTGGACTGCGTGTCCCACAGGCACGGCCTATGGTTTAGTGGACTCTCGGCTTAGGCCTCTTGCAGTGTCACTTCAGGACTCATCATGAAAAAATGCCCAGTGAGGGAACATCACAACTTGCTTTATTTCCTAACCTTTGCTATCTGTAGAGGGTTTGAGGGATTTGGGGCTGATTATGAAGATACTATGACCACAAGGTGGCAGTATTCCACATAGCTTTATTTATGTGGCTCTGTGAAAGTCCCATGGTGTGAGAAGTTCCAGAGCTCTGGCGTGCTAGGGATCACTAGTCAGGAAGGGGAGCAGGGTAGGGGTCTCTAGAGGGAGAGTGAGATTAGTGAGATTGGTGATGTCACTCAGCAGCTTGTTGGGATGTCCATAGAGCAATGGCAGCTTAGGGTCATCACAGACCTGGAGTTCATCTTGCCTGTGGTCAGCAGATGTTGGGCACAGGAAACTGCTAGCTCCCAGTAGCTAAAAATATGCTTATCTGGCGTATGTTTAACCAATTTATTATGAATAATTTTGAGTTTGGTGCCGAAAGGCTTTTGAGAAAAATAGTTGTTAGCCTGCTATGAAGAAGTGAACAACGAAGATGATAGTCTGTCATTGACTCACTTGGGTAATACTTCTCTCTTTCTTTGCTATTTATTGCAATTCCAAGGCAAAAGCGTGATTGAGGAAGTATGCCCTGTGTTCATATTTCCCCAATTTGTCCAGTTCAGTTGGTGCATGGTTCAGACCATCCAGGAAAATAATGTAGAAGGTATAACGTGGAAGGGGGGCCTCCAACAGAGAGTCAGGAAGAAATTGGAAGGATCACATCTTACTTCCTCCACAAAAGTCCTCCAACCCACCCGTAACTGCCTTACCCATGATTCCAGGAGGCAGGTTTGCAGTCAGCCACCACCATCTAAGAACTAGACCATTTTCTCTTAATCTACCTCCCCCTTCCACCACTCCTCACAGTGATTAAAGTTGTTTAAGGATAATAAAAGGAGAGTACAAAGTAGAAACTAGCATAAAACTATAATGCAAGTGTTGCACTGAACTAAGCTCCCTTTCTGGTCTGAAAATGAAAAGAAATCTTAACTGCCCACCATGGCACTGCAGTAAAACTTGGGCACATAAAACTATTGTCATGGAAAATTTTGTCTAGAACTACTAGACAGGAGATCAACAAGGAAATGCAACACTTGAACAAAACCATCAAGCAGCTAGACCTAGACGATATTTAAAGAACATTCCACACCAGGGTATCGGAAAACACATTCTTCTCAAGTTCATATGAAATATTCTTTAAGATATGCTGTGCACTAGGTCATAATACAGGGCTCAATAAAGTTAAGAGGATTGAAATCATACAAAATGCACCCCTAACCAAATTAAAATAAAATTAGAAATCAATAACAGAAAGAAAGGTAGGAATTTGGGAAATCCACATATATATGGAAATTAAAACTACAGACATAAATAGCCAGTGGGTCAAGAAAGATATCATAAGGGAAATTAGAAAATACTTTGAAATGAATGAAAATGTGATGTGACATTCCAGCACTTATGATAGGCAACTAAAGCAGCAGTTACACACTTATAGTTGTAAGTGTTCATATTTCATAACAAGCAAGATCTTAAATCAGTAACTTAAGTTTCCAACATAAGACAATTATAAAGTAAGAATGGGGGCCAGCACTGTGGCGTGGCGGGTAAAGCTGTGCCCTGCAGTGCTGGCATCCCATATAGGTGCTGGTTCAAGTCCTGGCTGCTCCACTTCTGATCCAGCTCTCTGCTATGGCCTGGGAAAGCAGTAGAAGATGGCCCGATTCTTTGGGCCCCTGCACCCACATGGGAGACCTGGAAGAAGCTCCTGGATCCTCGTTTCGCATTGGCACAGCTCCCACCATTGTGGCCATCTGGGGAGTGAACCAGCCGATGGAAGATCTCTCTCTCTCTCTCTCTCTCTGCCTCTCTGTAACTCTGTAACTCTGGCTTTCAACTACATAAATAAACTTTAAAAAAATAAGTAAGAATGGAAGGAACACTACTATAGAACTTATAGAAATAAAAAATGAACAATTGTATGCCAATAAGTTAGACAACTTAGAGGAAATGGAAAAAATATAGAAACACAAACTATAGAAATTGACTCAGAAGAATTTAGGACTCTTAGAAGACCTATAACAAACAAAAAGAATTTCCTGCTGCAAAAAGTCCAGCACCAGAATTCTACAAAACATGTGTGAAATTAATTAATGTCAACTTGTAACAAACTCTTCCACAAAACAGAAGGATTGGATACCAACTCATTTTAGAGGCCAGAATTACCCTGGTACCAAGACCAGTTGAAGCTACAGACCAGTGTCTCCTGTGAGTGAACTGAAACCACTGTCAAAGCTTTTCTATGAGACAGCACCAACATTTGGACCAGCTTAGGAGCTCATAGCAGAGGCAGACTTACGAATTCTATCCGCATTCTGTTTCCTATAAATGCCCTCTAACAGACTTACCATAGAAAGGACAAGAACAGAGAAACAGGGGTAAGAATAGAGAAGTTTCTGCACTCCAAAAGAAACACTCAACAGAGTGATGAGACAACTGACAGAATGGGAGGAAACATTTGAAAACTATGCATCTGATAAAGGATTGATATCCAGAATATATAAATAGCTGAAGAAACTTGACCACAACAAAACAAACAGTTCAGTGAAGAAATGGGCAAAGGATCTGAACAGGTATTTTTCAAAAGGAGAAATACAGATGATCAACACACATGTGAAACAATGCTTGATATCACTGGCCATCAGGGAAATGCAAATAAAAACCACAATGTAGTATCATTTCACTCAGTGAGAAGGGCTATTTTTCAAAAATTCAAAAAACAGCAAATGCTGATGAGGTTGTGGAGAAAAGGGAATGCTAACACACTGTTGGTGAGATCTACCGCGTGTCAGCTGTTCCACTTCTGGGAACACATCCAAAGGAAAAGACGTCAGTACAGGAAGGAAATACCTGAACTCCATGTTTACTGCAACATCACTCACAACAGTAGTGATATGGAATCAAGCTAGATGCCCATCAGTGGAAGGATGGGTGAAGAAAATGTGGTCTATCTACACGATGGGATATCATTCAACATCAAAAGAGTGAAATCTTGGCATTTGTAACAAGATAATGGAATTGCAGATCATTATGCTAAGTGAAATAAGACAGACACAGAAATAAATATACCACATGTTCTCTCATCAATGGAAATTACAAAACATGTGCATTTTATTATGCCATATTATTTGGTATATAAATATTATATATGTGTCCACACTGAATTATATACCTTACATAACAATATACCCTTCTTTCCCCATTTTATGATCTTTATCTTAAATTCCATATTATATGATATTATTGTATCCACCTCTTCTTTTCTCATGTTTCTGTTTCCTTAGTGTATATTTAATTCAAAAACTTTCCAAATATTTTTTTTGGGTAAATTTCTTTCATATAGCATATAGTTGGCTTTGTTGTGTATCTCATAGTGAAAATCATTTATGTTAACCAAGATTCACTTTTATTTAAAAAAAAAAAAAAAAGGAGCAGAGAAAGAAGACACACATCTCCCAAAGACCAGTTTTCAAATTCGATCAGATAATCAAAGGATTCCAAAAGGGGGTTTATGCCCAGGTAGCAAAGTAAACCTGGTGCTTAGGACTTAGGAGCTTGACAACAAGAAATTACAGCTCACAGCCCTGGGTATGCAGCCAAGGAGGCCTCACAGGAGCTGGCAGTTCTGTGGTGCTTTCCTGAGTTGGAGTTATTGAGCTACAGCAGCAAGAGGATCTCGATTGGCTTATCAGCTGTCGGTTTCCCAGAAAGATCACCATAAAAGTTTTCTGCAGAATGGACTGACGCTATCTTTACGAAGTCCTAGTGGTGTCTCAGAAGAGATAAGCTAGAATATCATTTATGGGGCTGCATCCTGGACTGAGGCATGTAGGAGGATCTAGCAAGGAGGGAAATTGCTTGGTACTGGACACAGTCCCTGGAAGTTGTGGATAGGTCAGCACAGTGAGATGGAATTCTTCTTTTTAATGAAGGATTTATTTATTTATTTGAAAGGTAGAGCTACACATGCACACACAGGGAGAGAGAGAGAGAGAGAGAGAGAGAGAGAGAGAGAGACATTCCATCCACGGGGTCACTCCCTAAGTAGTTGGAAGCCGGGAGGCAGGAGATTCTTCCAGGGCTCCTACACAGGTGCAGGGGCCCAAGCACTTGGGGCATTTTCTGCTGCTTTACCAGGAACTGGATCAGAAGTGGAACAGTTGGGACTCTGCCCAAATGAGATGCTGGTGCTGCAGGTGGCAGCTGAACCTGCCATGCCACTGCGCCAGCCCAGGTGGAATCCTTAAAATGAATACTGATGATCAAGATGTTGGTTTTAATCGGCAAGTATTCAAGTTGGTTCAGGGTCTTAGTGCTGTTTATCTAGAAATAGATGCTTCTGTAAGATAAACTTTTTGAAAAAATGGACACGTAATAATTGTACATATTTATGGAGCACATTATGGTAATTGAACATGATCAAATCAAAGTAATGAGAGTTTCCATTTCCTTGAACATTTGTCATTTGTTTGTGTTTGGAACCTATGTAATCTTCTCTTCTCATCTTTACAAAATATATAATAAGTTGTTGTAAACTATAGATACCCTATTATGCTATAGAATAATTGAACTTACTACTTGACATTTTTTAATGACTGAACAATGTTCCATTTTTACATTAGACAGCCCACATTTCTTTTTTTTTTTTTTTAGATTTATTTATTTGAAAGAGTTACATAGGGCCGGCGCCACAGCTCAATATGCTAATCCTCTGCCTGCTGAGCCGGCACACCAGGTTCTAGTCCGGGTCGGGGCGCCGGATTCTGTCCTGGTCGCTTCTCTTCCTGTCCAGCTTTCTGCTGTGGCCCGGGAGTACAGTGGAGGATGGCCCAAGTGCTTGGGCCCTGCACCCCATGGGAGACCAGGAGAAGCACCTGGCTCCTGGCTTCTGATCAGTGTGGTGCGCTGGCCGCAGTGGCCATTGGAGGGTGAACCAACGGAAAAGGAAGACCTTTCTCTCTGTCTCTCTCTCTCACTGTCCACTCTGCCTGTCAAAAATAAAAAAAAGAGTTACAGAGCGAGGTAGAGACAGAGAGAGAGATTTTCCATCTGTTGTTTCACTCCCCAAATGGCCGCAGTGGCCAGAGCTGTGCCAATCCAAAATCAGGAGCCAGTATCTTCTTCCTGGTATCCCACTTGGGTGAGGGGACCCAAGGACTTGCACCATCCTCTGCTGCTTTCCCAAGCACATTATTTTTTTAAAATATTTATTTATTTATTTGAAAGTCAGAGTTACACAAAGAGAGGAGAGGCAGAGAGAGAGAGAGAGGTCTTCCATCTGATGGTTCACTCCCCAATTGGCTGCAACAGCTGGAGCTGTGCCGATCCGAAGCCGGGAGCCAGGAGCTTCTTCCAGGTCTCCCATATGAGTGCAGGGGCCCAAGGACTTGGGCCATCTTCTGCTGCTCTCCCAGGCCATAGCAGAGAGCTGGATTGGAAGAGGAGCTGCTGGGTCTAGAACCGGTGCACATATAGGATGCTGGCCCCACAGGTAGGGGATTAACCCACTATGCCACGGCGCTGCCCCCTCAAGCACATTAGCAGAGAGCTTGATTGGAAGTGGAGCAGCTAGGACTTGAATAAGGGATGCCAGTGCTGCATGCCAGGTCTTTAACCTGCTGCCCCACAGCACCGGCCTCTTTACCACATTTCTTTACCCATTCTTTTTTCTTTCTTTCTTTTCTTCTTCTTCTTCTTCTTCTTCTTCTTCTTCTTCTTCTTCTTCTTCTTCTTCTTCTTCTTCTTCTTCTTCTTTTGACAGGCAGAATGGACAGTGAGAGAGAGAGACAGAGAGAAAGGTCTTTCTTTTTCCGTTGGTTCACCCCCCAATGGCTGCTGCGGCCAGTGCGCTGCGGCCGGCGCACCGCGCTGATCTGAAGGCAGGAGCCAGGTGCTTCTCCTGGTATCCCATGAAGGTGCAGGGCCCAAGCACTTGGGCCATCCTCCACTGCACTCCCGGGCCACAGCAGGGAGCTGGCCTGGAAGAGGGGCAACCGGGACAAAATCCAGCACCCCGACCGGGACTAGAACCCGGGGTGCTGGTGCCACAGGCAGAGGATTAGCCTAGTGAGCCGTGGCGCCAGTCTTACCCATTCTTTAATTGGCAGACTTGCTTAACTATACCTCACTGTACTCTAAACTTCCATCTGGGACTCAGAGTAGAACTTGCGGACAATTTCTTCATCCACAGGTGGCTAACATGACATCACTCAAACCTTTGTTCTCATACTGCTGATGTATTAACTTGCTTTTGTGATACATGAAATATTCCACAAAATTTTAAAACATTTTTGCAACTGTGAATAATGGTTCAACAAACATGGAAGTGCTGGTATCCCTTTGATAGGTTGATTTCATTTCCTTATGAGCATAAGTGAGACAGCTGGATCTATTATCCATAAGTGAGACAGCTGGATCTGTTATCCATAAGTGAGATAGCTGGATATATTATCCATAAGTGAGATAGCTGGATCTATTATCCATAAGTGAGATAACTGGATCTATTATCCATAAGTGAGACAGCTGTTTCTGTTATCCATAAGTGAGATAGCTGGATCTGTTATCCATAAGTGAGATAGTTGGATCTATTGTCCATAAATGAGACAGCTGGATCTATTATCCATAAGTGAGATAGCTGGTTCTGTTATTAGTTTTGGGGAGAATTTACATACTGTTTTCCATAGTACACAATAATCAACAGAGCGAAGAAACAAACTACAGAATGGGAGAAAATATTTGAAAACTACTTACTGGGCAAGGAATTCATTTTCAGTATATTTAAAAAAACTCAACAACAACAAAAATTAATCTAATTTAAATTGGGCAAATGATCTACATAGATGTTTCTCAAAAGAAAATATGCAAACGATGAAGAAGTATATAAGAATCATTAGACAAATGCAAATCAAAAGCACAGTGAGGTGTCGTCTCATGCCATTCAGAATAACTGTTCTCCAAAGCCAAAAATAATAAGGGCTGGAGAAGATGCAGAGAAAGGTGGCCTTTTACCCTCATTCAAGTGTTGCAAATAGGAAAGTAAACTTTCCCCCCAGAATTGCTTAGCACATTGTGGAAATTAAAAAAGAAAATGACAACAAGTAGAAGGCTATGCATACAGAGCTTAGTGTAACAAGGGAGTCAACCATCATACTCTTTGTTTTCTCAAGACTCAAAGACAGGCCATGGAGTAGGAAAATATATCTTAAAAAATAGGAGGGATATCAGGTGCTCTGACTGGAGGTTGTTGGCCTGAGAAAGCTGAAAACTGGGCAACTTATGTAGTTGTGGGGCCATATCTATTTTTCTCTGGTTGATGTGGAGTTGGAAGTAGGGGTAAAAGGTAGGGAAGCTAACACTCATTAACCAAGTCCTGACCATCCTTGCCTGACCACTGCAGAGGGTGTGGGTCAGTGGTCTACTGTCATAAATGCTCTGTGCACTGTCCACTTGTATATTCAACCTTAAAATATGGACAGGAAATAAGTAGGGTTTGGTTCTCACTGCAAATGGTTCCAAAATATACTGCTATGCACATGTATTGAAATACCACATGGTACTACATAAATATGTATAAGTTTTATATGTCTGCTAAAATTTTTACATAAAAACTTAAAATAAATGTGTTTGTAAGTTGTCAAGCTAGAAGTGGTCCAAGAACTCTGAATTTATGAGAATGATTTTAATATATTACAGGTCAAACTAAGAGAAAATGAACTTCATAGCAGGAATATATTTTTTAACTTTTTATTTAATGAATATAAATTTCCAAAGTACAGCTTATGGATTACAATGGCTTCCCCCCAATAACTTCCCTCCCACCTGCAACCCTCCCCTTTCCCGCTCCCTCTCCCTCTCCCATTCCATTCACATCAAGATTCATTTTCAATTATCTTTATATACAGAAGATCAATTTAGTACATATTAAGTAAAAATTTCAACAGTTTGCATCCACGCAGAAACACAAAGTGTAAAGTACTCTTTGAGTACTAGTTATAGCATTAATTCACATAGTACAACACATTAAGAACAGAGATCCTACATGGGGAGTAAGTGCACAGTGACTCCTGTTGTTGACTTAACAAATTGACACTCTTGTTTATGGCATCAGTAATCACCCTAGGCTCTTCTCATGAGTTGCCAAGGCTATGGAGGCCTCTTGAGTTCGCTGACTCTGATCATATTTAGACAAGGTCATAGTCAAAGTGGAAGTTCTCTCCTCCCTTCAGAGAAAGGTACCTCCTTCTTTGATGACCTGTTCTTTCCGCTGGGATCTCACTCACAGAGATCTTTCATTTAGGTCATTTTTTTTTTTTTTTTTGGCCAGAGTGTCTTGGCTTTCCATGCCTGAAATACTCTCATGGGCTTTTCAGCTGTATCTGAATGCCTTAAGGGCTAATTCTGAGGCCAGAGTGCTGTTTAGGACATCTCATAGCAGGAATATTTTAAAGATTTATGGAATACTTCATATATCAGATAAGTAAGTTAATACATAAATCTAGTATGTGAACAAAGACTGCGATAGGTGTAGGTGATGTCATGTTAGCCACCTTTGAGTGAAGGAATTGTCCCCAAGTCTGCTCTGGGTCCTAGATGGAACTTTAGAGTACAGTGAGGTGTAATTAAGCAACTTTGAGTGGATATTTTCTGATGGCCCAGGGGTCTTTGTGTGTGTGTTTGGTAAAAAATGAAATTTAAAGATAAATTTATTTATTTATTTTGTTTAAGGTATACAAATTGCATTATATACATAGATTCAGGAACATAGTGATACTTTCCACCCTCCTCTCTCTCTTGCCTGCTCCCACCCCTCTTCCTCCTCCCTCTCGTATTCCCATTCTTATTTTTTATGAAGGTCTATTTTCAGTTAACTTTATACTCATGAGATTAACTCTACACCAAGTAAAGAGTTCAATAAGCAGCATGGAAAAAACACTGTTCAAGTTTCTTCTCTTTCCACCTAGTCTTCCTAAGTTAAAATGCAGTTGGTTCCTTATGTTTCCTGTAGATCTCAGAGTTCATAGTGAAGTCTGTACCCCGACTCTCTCTCTGAAATGTTTAAAAAAGATCAAGTTACTTTTCTGGATTTTACAAATTCAAGCAGATTGAACTTTTCTATTTATTTTTACTTTAAGATTTCATTTGTTTATTCTGACTTTACATGAAAGAAAGAGAAAGGGAGAGGAGGAACAGAGAGGAAGAGAGAGAGAGACATACACATAGAAAGCAAGAGAGAGAACAACATTTATTCACCAATTTATTCCCCAAATGCTCACAATAGCCAGGGATGCCAGACGGAAGCCAGGAACCCAGATCCTAATCCAGTGGGTAGCAGCGACTCAAGTCTTGAGCCATCATCTGTGCATTAGCAGGGAGCTGGAGCAGAAGCAAATCCAGGACTCAAACCAGGCACTCTGATAAGGGATACCAACATCCCAATCGGTTTCTTAACCTCTGAGCCAAATGCCCACTCCCTCTATTTATTTTTAGATTAGTTATCTCAAGCTCACACATAAAAAACAAAATAGTTCATCAAAATAATGAAATGTAACTTCAAAAAAATTTACGCTGTGAGGTTTTGTTCAATTTAGTTTTCGTTCATTTTGTAGGACTTATAACTGAAAATTATAAAAATAATCCTAATGCTCTTCACATTATTAGCCACCGGACCCCTCCCCTTCTCGTAGGGTAGTCTTCTATGCACCAAAAATACTACAGGCTTTGCAGGGAGTTAACATTTCATTCCTGGTCTGGTCTCACTGCCTGCCTTGTTTTGATCCTCACTGTTCTCTGTACATCACTGGGCCTGGCTGGTAGCAGACATTCAATGTATTCTCTCTCTCTCCCAGATTTGCTTATTTGGAAGGCAGAGTTAGAGAGAGAGAGGGAGAGACAGAGACAGTGAGAGATCTTCCATCTGCTGTTTCACTTCCCAAACGGCTGCAACAGCTGGGGCTGGGCCAGTGTGAAGCCAGGAGCTGGGAACTTCATCACTGTCCCCCACTTTGATGGCAAGGGCCAGTGCACTTGGCCTTTCCTCTCTGCTTTCATTGGATCTGGAGAAGAGTAGCTGGGACTCGAACTGGCGCTCATATGGGATGCTGATACCACAGCCGGTGGCTTAACAACACTGGCCCCTCAGTATATGTTTTCAAGAGACCTCTTACGATAGGTGATGCTCACACGTTGCTCATCTGTATCTGAGCTGTCTTACATCCAGGTTGGATTTTGAGTCTCCGTGGCGACTTGCTGACTTCTCAGCAGCACAAACTTTGCTTTCTCTGTGAGAGAGGGTTTCTGAGCCACATCTTCTGTCATAGGCGTGTCACTGTCAGGCCTGTGCAGGAGTGCAGGGCGTCGTGCATCCAGTCTGCTTTTGTGTGTGGCTGCTTTTCATCTATTTTTCATCCAATTCTGTTCAACCGGAGGAGCTTTCATGGTTCTGATGAGATGGAGCCTCCCCTAGCTGACTTCTCAAGGTTTTGTCACTCGTCTTTTTCTAGGTCGTTATATGGTGGTCACTTTCTACCGGAGTGGCTATGCCTTTCTCGAAACGGAGTCTAGTCCAAAAAATTGATCACATAGGACAGACGGTCCTGTTGTTACACACTGCTGCAGTTCTACTATTTTTAAGAGGATAGTACTCATAATAGGGTAGGGAAAGAAACGTTTTGTGAGCCTTTTAAATCAACTTGTTGGAATTTCTTGTTTTTTCACTTTACTGTTTGAACTATATTTCAGTACAAAACTTCTTTATGAATTCAAATAAAATTAAGCAATAATGATGTTAACATTAAACTGACAACATCTACCACCAACTTACATTTGCATGACTCACTAACCTTTTGGGGTGTCTTCATGATCAATGAATTTGATCCTCCTCAGAGTTTTCTGAAAGCATTGCAAAGATTTTCAGCATTTTTAAAAATGATTTTTAAAAAAATTTATTTGAAAGGTGGAGTTACAGAGAGTGAGAGGCAAAGGCAGAGAGAGAAAAATCTTCCATCTGATGGTTCACTCCCCAAATGGCTGCAACAGCCAGAACTGGACCAGCCTGAAGCCAGGAGCCAGGAGATTCTTCCAGGTCTCCCATGTGGGTGCAGGGGCCCAGGGACTTGGACCATCTTCCACTGCTTTCCCAGGCACATTAGCAGGGAGCTGCATTGGAAGTGGAGCAGCTGGGACTCCAACTGGGGTCCACAGGGGATGTTGGCACTGCAGGTGGTGGCTTAACCCGCTATGCCACAGCACTGGCCCCTGGTGTCAGCATTTGAAGGTGAGGAAGCCAAGACCCAAGAAAGTTGTGGGTTGCTCAGGTCAATAGCAGAATAAATAGTTACTTCTTCCCTCAAAGATACTCAAATATCCTCCTTCAAAAAAACTAGCAAAACCACATTTGTGATCTCTTTTTCCAGTCACTGCATTATCTATGTCTATGTTTCCAAGGTAGAATCTGAAATAGTAACCTTGGTAATTCAGGAAAGACACAGCTCAAACATTATTCTCAGAGCAAATATCATATTCTTCACCCCTGGACATGCATTCATTTCTCAAATAAAGTCTACTCTGATAACATTTACCAGGATATATTTTCCCAAGTCAGGTTTATTGAGATTTAACATACGTACAAAAAAATTCACTACATTGGCATACAGCTCTGTGAGTATTGACAAATACAAACAATTTGGGACAACCAGCACAATCTAATTTTAAAATATTCTCATTACGCAAAAGAGTGACCCCTTGCTGTTTTGTAGTTGATATTCTTCTCTTGGCAAATGCTATCATGATTTCTGTTCTTAGAATATTATTTTGCTTTTTCCCAAATGTGAAATGGAAGCATGTAATATACAGCTCTTTTGGCTATATTATTTCTAATTTTTTAAAAAATTGAATAATTGATAATGTAAAGACAACAGATATTATGTAGTCCATAGATACTCTAAGCATCTTCCCTCCCTCCATCTCTCCCTCATCCTTTCTTTCTTTTTGAATTGCTGTGATAACATATTTTTAATTTAATTTACAAACACAGGCTTACTGCTTCACTCAATAAAGAGTTCAACAAGTAAAAGGTGAAAGAACATTGTTCAGCAAGAATGTAGATGAGGACTATGAATAGTAACCAAGCCCCAGAGTGCCAATTTCATTCATATACATCAACATTTTTTTTGTACTCTATGTATTAGCTACCACAAATCAGAGAAAATGTGCTATTTGTCTTTTTGGGATTGGTTTATTTCACTAAGCATAATGGTTTCCAATTGCATCCATTTTATTGCAAAAGACAGGACCTCATCTTGCATATACACAATTTTCTTTATCCAGTCCTCAGTTGATAGACATCTAGGTTGGATCCATATCATAGATTTCGTGAATTGAGCTGCTATAAACGTGGGAGTGCAGGTATCTCTTTAATATGCCGATTTCATTTTCTTTGGGTATATTCCTAGGAGTGGGATGGCTGGGTCATATGGTAGATACATATTTTAGACTTTTTTGCACAGTTTTTTAAAACAATTGATTTGTTTATTTGAAAGGCAGGGTTACAGAGGTAGAGAGAGAGAGAAAGAGAGAGAGGTCTTCCATCTGCTGGTTCACTCCCCAAATGGCCCCAACTGCCAGAACTGGGTAGGTCTGAAACAAGGAGCTTGGAGCTTCTTCCTGATCTCCCACATGGGTGTAGGGGTTCAAGGACCTGGGCTATCTTCTACTGCTTTTCTAGTCATAGCAGAGAGCTTGATTGGAAATGGAGCAGCTGAGACTGGAACCAGTGCCAATATGAGATGCTGGCACTGCAAGTGGTGGCTTTACCTGCTATGCTACAATGTTGGTCCCTATTAGATTTCTGAAGAATCTCCATATTGTCTTCTGTGATGGTTGTACCACTTCACATTCCTACCAACATTGCATTAGGGTACTGTCTTCTCTGCAACCTCACCAGCAATTGTTATTTTTTGACTTTTGAATGATAACCATTCTTACTGGGGTGAGGTGAAACCTCACTGAGGTTTTTATTGCATTGCTTAGTGATCCTGAACATGTTTTCATGTGTCTGTTGGCCATTTGATCTGTTCATGTCCTTTTCCCATTTCTTTCTTTTATTTTTTTTTAAGATTTATTTATTTATTTGAAAGAGTTAAACAGAGAGAAGGAGTGGCAGAGAGAGAGAGAGAGGTACCATCCACTGGTTCACTCCCCAATTGGCCACAATGGCCAGAGTTGCACCAATCCGAAGCCAGGAGCCGGGATCTTCTTCTGGGTTTCCCAGGTGGGTGCAGGGACCCAAGGACTTGGGCCATCTTCTACTGCTTTCTCAGGCCGTAGCAGAGAGCTGGATTGGAAGTGGAGCAGCCAGGTCTTGAACAGGTGCCCATATGGGATACCGGCACTGCAGGTGGTGGCCTTACCCGCTAAGCCACAGCGGCGGCTCCCCTCTGCCCATTTCTTCACTGGATTGATGCGTTTCTCGAGCTCCTTACATATTCTGGATATTCCTTGTTTATCAGTTGTGTAGTTTGAAAATATTTTCTTCCATTCTGTCAGTTGCCTCTTCACTTTGTTGACTGTTTCTTTTGCTATGAAAAAGCTTCTTAGCTTGATGTAACCTCATTTGTCTATTTTTGCTTTTATTGCCCGTGCTTATGGGATTTACTTCCATTTAAGACAATGCTTCTGAGATTTAATTGTCTTGTGTGAATGTCAGTAGTTCATTACTTTTTATTGCTGAGTTGTACTCCATTGCATATGTTACAATTTGTTGATTCTTCCAATAACCTGTTGACATTTGGACTGTTTCAAGTTTGTGGAAATTATTTAAAAAGTTACATTAACCATTAGTGTATAGGTTTTGTGTACAGATGTGCATGCATTCATTCCTCTCAGGAAATAGCTAAGGGATTGCTGGATTGAATAGTGCATGGATGTATAACTTTATATAAAATAACCAAAATCATTGGGTATCACAAAAAAGTATAAATCAGTGATCTTGGTATGTTTCATTATTTATTGCACATTTCTGACAATGTTTCTTCAAATGTTGCTTTTGTCCTATTCTCTCTAAAGCATATCTCTGTATCTTTGATTCTACTTATGTTAGAGAATTTTGGTCATGTCCCAATGTATTTTTTATGTATTTTCAACTCCTATTTTATCCTAGCTTTACTGGAATATAATTGACAAGTTAGATCTGTATGTATTTATGGTGTATTATGATGATATACATATATAATATATGAAATGATTATCATAATATAATTAAAATATCCATTATTTTACATAGTTATCTTTTTATGATGAGATAATTTAAAATCTAGTCTCTTAGCAAACTTCCAGTATACATGCACAATAGAGTGTTATCACCACACTGTACATTAGGTATCCATTCTTTACCCTGCCTAACTGAAACTTTGTACCCTTTCAGAAAGCTCTCCCTATTCCCCATAATCTGTTTTTCTTTTGGGCTTTAGTCTGTATATATTATCAGTTCCAGTTTTATATTGCTCTTTTCTACTATATATTCTGCTATTAAACTCATCTATTAATTTGATTTTAATTAGTTATAATACTTTTCAACGCTAGAATTTTTACTTTTCAATTTCTGAATTTATTTTGATTTTGGACCCCAGCCTCCTTATTCAGTGCCCCATGTCTTCCTCTATTTCATTGACAATGGTAGTTATGATTACTGTAAAGGCTTTGGGAACGCTGCTATCTGTATCACCTGTTGATCTGTTGCTGCTGTCTGTTTTTATAGTCGGTTTCTTGTCTTTGTAATTGGATGACGTTAGTATGTGATCGATGCCAGATCTTGTGAAATAAAATTTGTAGAGATCCTGGATGATGCTATCCTTCCTCTAAGAGGGCTGTGTTTGCTTTGGCAGGCAGAAAGTGTACAAGCAATTTTAGATTTTGTTATGGATGGCTTATTTCAATTGTTTTCTATACTTTAGGCCAATCCTAATACTGTACCTGGAACAACCAAAAGGGCCTCTCTTTAAGGGCTTAAGCCCCGTGTACAACTGACCTTAAGGGATTAAGCCCCTGTACAACTGACCTTAAGGGATTAAGCCCCCTGTACAACTGACTACTTAGCCTGATCCACTTGGCCTTCTTACTGCTGTCTGCTGCATCGATTTGCCTTTTTCCATCTTTCAAGAATTGTGTCTTTAATGTCCTGCCTGCATTGACTCTTCTCAGTGCCTTCAGATTTTTCCTGTACTTTGTTCAAGCTTTGTAGTTGTTATCCCTGGGAGTGTTAGTTTAATGCTGTATACTCCACTAACATAGGGATTAGATATGTGAATTGTTAAGTGTAGTTTAACTGTCATAGAATTCTAGGTTGGCATTTATTTCAGCACTAATCCACTGTTTCTTTGGAGAAGTCAGCTGCCAATCTTATTGCTGTTCCTCTGAAGGTAATGCATTTTTTTGTTCCCTTGCTGCATTTAATATTTTCCTTTTCCTTGCTCTTCAAGTGTTAACCACGACATAAGGAAGTATTGTGAAGACATTGTGGATTGTGCTGGGGGCTTGTAAAACTTCTTAAATCGGTTGGTGTCTTTTGTCAGTTTTTAAAAATCTGTGTTCATGTATCTTTTGATACTGTTTACCTCCACTGTCTTCTCTCTTGACACACTAATAACAAGTGTATTAGGACTTCACCTTTGTCCTGTACATCGCTAGTGCTCAACTTCTGATTTATCCTCTTTTAATTTTTCTACACTGTATTTTTTACTGACTTATCATTAAGTTAGATAATTTTATCTTCCCTGCATCTAATCTCTTATTAAGGCAATTTTTAAAATAATTTTTTATTTGACAGGTAGTTATAGATAGTGAGAGAGAGACAGAGAGAAAGGTCTGCCTTCCGTTGGTTCACCCCCAAATGGCTGCTTCGGCTGGCGCTGTGCCAATCCAAAGTCAGGAGCCAGGTGCTTCTTCCTGGTCTCCCGTGTGGGTGCAGGCCCTAAGCACTTGGGCCATCCTCCTCTGCTCTCCCAGGCCACAGCAGAGCGCTGGACTGGAAGAGGAGCAACAGGGACTAGAACCCAGTGCCCACATGGGATGCCAACACCGCAGGCAGAGGATTAACCAAGCGAGCCACGGTGCTGGCCCCCCAAATCTTTGGCATTTTGAGTGAAGGTCTTGTCTTCTTTTTTTTTTTGTATTATTAAAAAACTTGAATTTACTGTGAATAATTTTGAGAATTAGTTCACTATATATTCTTCGTAGCAGATAGGATGTGTATTATACTTCTACTGATAATTTAGAAGTAAAATTAATTTCTTTCTGTATTTATTTAGTCAGGGGTTTTGACTTTAATATTTTTTAACTTTTATTTAATAAATATAAATTTCCAAAGTACAACTTTTGTATTATAGCAGCTTTTCCCCCCATAACCTCCCTCCCACCCACAACCATCCGATCTCCCACTCCTTCTCCCATCGCATTCACATCAAGATTCATTTTCAATTATCTTTATATACAGAAGATCAATTTAGTATATACTAAGTAAAGATTTCAACAGTTTGCACCAACACAGAAACACAAAGTATAAAGTACTGTTTGAGTACTAGTTATGCCATTATTTCACATAGTACAACACACTAAGGACAGAGATCCTACATGGGGAGTAAGTGCATAGTGACTTCTGTTGTTGACTTAACAAATTGACACCTTTATTTATGACATCAGTAATCACCTGAGGCGCTTGTCATGAGTTGCCAAGGCTATGGAAGCCTCTTGAGTTCGCCAACTCTGATCTTATTTAGACAAGGCCATAGTCAAAGTGGAAGTTCTCTCCTCCCTTCAGAGAAAGATATTTCCTTCTTTGATGACCTGTTCTTTCCGCTGGGATCTCACTCACAGAGATCATTCATTTAGGTCATTTTTTTTTTTTTTTTTTTTGGCCAGAGTGTCTTGGCTTTCCATGCCTGAAATACTCTCATGGGCTTTTCAGCTGTACCTGAATGCCTTAAGGGCTGATTCTGAGGCCAGAGTGCTGTTTAGGACATCTGCCATTCTATGAGTCTGCTGTGTACCCCGCTTCCCATGTTGCATTGATCTCTCCTTTTTTATTTGGAATCAAACTTGAGAATGGTCCCAAAACTTACTTGATGGGGGTCCTGTATTACATTTTGGCTACATATATACTAATGTGTAAACCTTTATCCTCAAACCTTTGGGTAAGCAATATTGTTGACTAAGTGGCACCTGTTATCACCCCAGGGTAAGAATCTCACTGTGTGCAAGACAATAGAGAGTATCATGATGTCTGCTACCCAGAACAACAGGCCCAGCATGTCAACCCACTACATGGGTTGCAAGCTTTTGGGTCACCCAACATAGGATGGGATGGCACTTTAGTCACAGAGAGATGAGACAGAGCAAGGTTAGTTTTTGTTTTTATAAAGTATTTATTTTCTAGGCAGAGTTACATACACACACACACACACACACACAGGGATCTTCCAATTGCTGTTTTACTCCCAAATGGTTACAATGGCCAGGGCTGGGCCAGGCTGCAGCCAGGAGCCTGAAATTCCATCCAGGTCTCCCACATTGGTGTCAGGGTTCTAGGTACTTGGGCCATCTTCTGCTGCTTTCCCAGGTGTATTAGCAGGTAGCTGAATCAGAAGTGGAGCAGCTGCGATTTGAACCTGTGCTCATATGGGATGCCAGAGTCACAGGCAGAGGCTTAACCTGTGGTGCCATGATGCTGAACCCAAGATCTGCTTTAATAGTGAGTGTTGGTCTCTCATGGCCAGCATGCCCCATCATCATTGAAACTTACACAGGAGATGGTCTGCATACTCCCAGCATGTGCTGCAGGAGGTAGAGCCACTCTCCTCCCTGGGAACAGATAAAGCAGTAGGGTTGGTTAGGTACCATGAGACACATATGTTTAAGCAGAACAAAGAAGAACTCATCAATCCTTGAACATGAAAATATACTCCTAAACAAGGCAAGGTGCCCAGTGTGGGCAGCAAGAGCTTTTTGTCTCCATGTAAGGAAATGTTCCAGTCCCATGCAATCACAGAAGGGCCTTATATAAGGGTCTTTTGCCTCTGATGCAATCATGGAAGGGTCAATAGGCTGTGTGTGACTATGTTTCTCAGAAATTCTTCACATTCCATGAGTACTAAGAATCCAGGTCAACTATTGGGAAAATGTCAAGCAATAAGAAGTTCCATATCACTGAGTTTACAGTATGTGTAATCTGAACCCCACATATCCCTCTTAAAGTAGCAGAATCATTAACAAAATAAACCCAAACAGGCAAAAATTAAGTTGACCTTTTCTCAGAGTCCTTGTGCAATCTTAAAATGAGAAGGTCATGGTCATCCTTAGGGGGCCAACATATTTTACTTCTTGACTATTTGGAATTGTGTATAATGATAGCTAAGAGACTGAGAGCTGATTATACTATTTTGTGTGAAGGACTCTATGTTTGAAATGAGTTTTTTGCTTGGACTACTTTAGAGGAGCTGGTCATTGGAGTGGTAGTCTAGAGTAGCCTATTGAAAATATCACAAGAGTATGTATAGGATTGGAACAATTAGGAGAATATTAAGTTCATTGTGTTTTTGAGCTTATTTTGTTGGATTTATAATCATTGCTCAAGGACCAAGGAATTTGTCAGACACCTAGAGTACTTAAAATTTATGAGTGCAGTTTTAAGTATTTGAGGGTGTTTAACATTCGCAAATAAGGATTAAATGTGACTCAGAAACCCTCTTGGAAGTGATCATTAGTGTTTGTAGACTAATAAATAGACACGATCTATAAGTTAAACTTAAAAGCTTGAAGAAGAACTAGAGTTCTGAAGTGGGAACTTCTATAAATAATTACTTTTATAAGCCAAACCCTACATCCGAAGGATTTTTAGTTGTGCTAAAGTCTTTGAGGTCATTGGTTTATTGTAGCTTCTTTTATTTTATTTTTTATTCCCCCCTTCCACTCTCCTCATATCATAGGCTGTTTTTACCTACTGGTCACTCCTTGAGAATTCTGATAAGAATGGGGTAGGATATTGGTTCAACACGAGGATGATTGCTTTGTTGGTGTCTTGGGTTTTATAGGGTGTATAATCTGGAGAATAAATAGAGTTAAACAAAATATATAAGTTTTCCTTGTTTTCTAGCCCCTACTGCTTGAGGTGAAGAGGAGCCAACAAAAGATAGATGATTTAAAACTTCAACTCTACTGAGCTCTTTTCTTTCTTTTTTTTTTTTTTTCTTTTTTTCTTTTTTTTTTTTTTTTTTTTTGTGCAGGAGCTTATTATGTTCAAGTTTCTCAAATGCTATCAGAGCTCATTCTCTCCGGATGAAGTGCTTTGGGATGGCCTGCTTCCTTGGCTTTGTATTAAGGGAATTGAATCCCTTTTGATTGTTGTGTATTTGACTTTGAATGTATGCTGTAGCAAATTAAAAAAAATGCTTACACAAAACATTTTGTTTTGAGCAACATTGCTAGTTATTATTCTGTTATGACTACAGACTTTGCTCAAAGAATAAATCCACTTGGGCATTAGAGAAAAAGAGGAACATGATAAATGTCATATAAGAATCTGTATTATCTGCACCTTTGTGATTGCAAAATAACTCACACTCATACGAGTGCTTATACTTTCAGAACACAGTGTATTCTTTCTGATCACCAAGCTCCTATTCAGGATACTGCGCCTTGTGTCCCTTTAGTCAGGAAATTATGCTTTGACACTTTTCACCCCAGTCTAATACACACAGTTTCTTTATTAATCTAAATTCACTATAGATCTTTGATACCAAACAGAAAAAAATTTTAATGTGCAGGTGTTGGTGAATTTTTCACTTGGCCAAGCATGTGCCAATCCCATGTGCTAACAGTCCCTGAAGGGGAGAGCATTGGCCATTGGTAAACAAGCAACTGGATATAGAATGACTACAAAAATGTTCTTCTAATACGTAGATTGCTGATAGATAATGTTTTTTTTTTTTTTTTTTTTTTTACAGGCAGAGTGGACAGTGAGAGAGAGACAGAGAGAGAAAGGTCTTCCTTTGCCGTTGGTTCACCCTCCAATGGCCGCCGCTGCAGCCGGCGCACCGCGCTGATCCGATGGCAGGAGCCAGGAGCCAGGTGCTTTTCCTGGTCTCCCATGGGGTGCAGGGCCCAAGCACCTGGGCCATCCTCCACTGCACTCCCTGGCCATAGCAGAGAGCTGGCCTGGAAGAGGGGCAACCGGGACAGAATCCGGCGCCCCAACCGGGACTAGAACCCGGTGTGCCGGCGCCGCAAGGTGGAGGATTAGCCTATTGAGCCACGGCGCCGGCCTAATAGATAATGTTTGACATCTCTGTTTCTTGCTACATATTTTTCTGTTTACCATTTGAGACTCTATTTATTACTTGGTAGACAGTTTAGCACAAATTCTTAGAATACTAAATGTAAATTAAAATTTCAAAAAATGGTTTAGATAAGATATATTCTCTTTCCTGTCATATCAAAATATGTGAGCTCAAATATATATATTTCTGTGATCTGCCTTTGTTGTCTATCAGACGGAACTCCCAACTGCTTCATTATAAAATATTTTGACCTCTGGGGCTGGCGCTGCAGCTCACTTGGCTAATCCTCCGCCTGCGGTGCCAGGTTCTAGTCCTAGTTGGGGCACCGGATTCTGTCCCAGTTGCTCCTCTTCCAGTCCATCTCTCTGCTGTGGCCTGGGAAGGAGTGGAGGATGACCCAAGTGCTTGGGCCCTGAACCCGCATGGGAGACTAGGAGGAAGCACCTGGCTCCTGGCTTCCGATTGGCACAGCGCCGGCCGTAGAGGCCATTTTGGGGGTAAACCAACAGAAAGGAAGACCTTTCTCTCTGTCTCTCACTGTCTTACACTGCCTGTCAAAAAAAATAATTTTGACCTCTTTGACAAATAGTTGCATATCACCCCGTAGAACTTTTTTTTAATGTGAACTCTGATAATGGATGTCTTCCATCTAAACAGATAGGTAGGAGTTTGAGAAAGAAGCAAGTTGAAAATGATAAGTACTGTTTTCTATTCCTACAACACAGTAGTTATTGAAAATTATTCCTTTGTGCAACATTTCCAAAATGGTATCAAACTAAGAGGCATGGAAATCAAACTCAAGGGCTAAAAAGGATGTTAAAGTCTAATCAGTGACTTTGCAAATGCCAGAGGCCATTTTGGATGGAGAGATAATCACATAAAGGAGCCAACAATGCTGAAGTATGTGTTAGAAATACAGAGCTGTCTGCTGTAAAGGCAATGTAGTATGGCAGAAAGGGAAGAAAGTGTGAAGGTGAACTTCCCTGGATTTGAGTCCTGGCTGTGCCATTGGTAGCTGTGGGAGCCTAGGCAAGTTGTATAACTTCTTTTTTTAAAAGATTTATTTTATTGATTTGCAAGAGAGAGTTACAGAGAGAGGTAGAGACAGAGAAAGGTCTTCATCCACTCGTTCACTCTCCAGATAGCTGCAACGGCCGGAGCTGTGCCGATCCAAAGCCAGGAGCCAGGAGCTTCCTCCAGGTCTCCCACGTGGGTGCAGGGGCCCAAGCACCTGTGCCATCTTCTACTGCTTTCCCAGGCCACAGCAGAGAGCTGGATTGGAAGAGGAGCAGCTGGGACCTGAACTGGCGCCCATATGGGATGCCAGCACTTCAGACCAGGGCTTTAACCCTCTGTACCACAGCGCTGGCCCCAAAACTTCTTATGTGACTCATCTGTTAAATGAGAGCAATTACACCTACTGGATTTGACGTGAGGATGAGCAATAATATATGCAAACTGCCTGATTCATGGATGTTCTCTATAAATGGAGCTGGATGGAGTAAAAAAAAATCACTGTTAATAAACATGGGGGTACTTCAAAAAGCTCAGAAAAATGGAATTAAAAGGTAAGTTTATTTTGATGCAAAATTTGTTTGAAATATCTGCATAGTTTGTTCAGAGTTTATACATTTTCCATGAATTTTTAAAAGACCTCCTTGGAGGTCTTTAAAATACAGAAAATAACTTAGAGTATATTCAAAAATCAATTAACAAAGGAAAAGTTTGTAAAATAGCTATATCAGAAGACTTAGGCAGAAGAAAAACAACTGAAATGAATTTGACTTTAATAGAATCAAGAAAGAGTCGTGAATTCTTACTATCTAATAAAAAGTATAATATCATATGCAGAGAATAAATAATCCTGTCAACTTTCAAAAGAAAGAATAATTTTGAGTCTTTATGTAAAGCAATTCAGAATCTAAATTAAGACATGGCAATAGTGAAGGAAACGTGAAAATAAACTAACTTCTCGACTCAAAATGAGTTTTCATGCTAAGGATTTGAACTTTAGCCTTCTTACTAGGAAAACAGCAGGAATAAAGAATGGAATTTCTCTCCACACACCTTTTAGTTCTTTCCTTTTTCCCAAATTTTATGAGATCTGAATGAGGACAGTGGTTTTAATCTTACCTTATGCAGTATTTTTCTTCTCCTAAAGAATATGAACCAAGGCACAGCTAGTTCATTTACTGTTTGGTTAACTCAGTTATTCTAAATTCACTCCTACATCTTTTGAGAGGAATAAGAGCTTACCTAAGTGATGTTCTCTACTATGTTCCAAAGAGAAAGACACTTCAGCATGTTGGTTTAAGGCACAGATTTAGGCAAAATGGACATTGTGAACATTCATTTCATAGGTGGAATCTTCATTTTGTAGATGAGGGGTCTAGGATTTGGATTTCTGCTGGTTTGCTCCCCATCTATGCATTTTCTGTTTTTCTGTAGTGGATCTGATCTCTATCAGGCCCCTTTTTCTTTTTTCTATTTTTTCTTTCTTTATTTTTTTTTAATTAATGAGCATAAATTTCCAAAGTACAGCTTATGGATTACAATAGCTTCCTCCCCCCCATAACTTCCCTCCCACCCAGGAAACAGTTTTCCTTCTCCTCTCAATGGCCAATCCCTAGAAGGGGTTGTGTCTTGTGCCCCCATTGCTTGTTCAGGTGTTCTTTAAGATCCCAACAGAAGGGACTGCAAGAGATGCATTTGCATTTTTTTGGTCAGAAATTCTTGAAGATGAAAATATTCTTTAATTTTTCTCATTCAAAAGGGCCACCCAAGTTCATGTGTTTGTCTCTCCTTCTGTATTAGTCACATTACAGTTAGCTATGAAGAAATACAAAAAATATTTTCTTTATTTGGGGGATTTCTAAGATGGGAAGAGGGTGGGGTCAAATCGGCAGGTGAACAATGCAGAGGAAGCTGTAGTGTGAAGTGGAGAAAGACAAAGACAAAGAAGGAGCAGATCTCCCTGGAAGGAGCATTGGAAAATAACAAGCATAGATTCAGCAGGTCTGGAGAAGAAAATGGAAGCAGTCAAAGTTCACACTGAACAGTCACACTTCTACCTGAGAATCCCAGTTCCATTGGCTCATCTTGTACCTGCTGAGATTCTGCTAATAAGCATCTGGGCTCAGGCACAACCCGATGACCCAGTTCTTAAAGACATAGAGCATCTTCCTAGGTTCCAGAGATGGTGTGGATCTCTCAGTGTAATTACTCCTCATTTGTCCATGGAAAGTAAGGTTATCCTGATTGGCTGGTGCCCAATGTGATTTGTCAAACCTGCCATATAACTTGCCTCACCTAAAACACAAAAAAATCTAATAGTCCCTCTTATTCAGGCAGGGAACAGTAGCAGATGTGACCTATAATAACAATCAAATCATTTGTTGGTACACATGAATGGATAACGAAAGTTTACAATGCATTTACCTTCATTTTGGGGGGGATATTTATTTTACTCAAAGAGACAATCGATTGATGAAATTGAGCTCTTGGAAGATATTTTTGAAAAATATTTAATGCCTCTGTTGCTTGAATTTACTTTGAGAAAATATTGCATTCAGCACAAAGAATTCCTTATAAAAGAGGGGAAAGTTCTTGTAGTTTACAAACACGATTGCTGAAATGAGCAATTCAGCAGAAGGGGGTGAAAGAAAATGTAATGAAAATCTTCCAGAGCATAAAAGCAAAGAGAAAAAAACAAAGAGAAAAAAAAAAACAAAGAGAAGAAAGTTGGCATGATGAAGCCAAGTCCTAGGTGGACCAACCCATAGGCTCAATTGTATGATGGGAGTTCAAGAAAAAAAAATATATATGAGAGGAAACAGGAAATGGTAGAAGAAAATTTCCCAAAAGGATGGAAGCCTTCAATTGGAAGGGCCCATGAATACTAATGTACATGAATGGAAAATAACCCAACAGCTTGATATATCCTCATTAAAATGTAAGAAGCCAGGCACAAAGAAAAAAATCCTGAAAGCTTCAGAGAGAATAAAACAAAGCGCAAGCAATTTTTCGACAAAGAATAAGAATACGATCATCAGCACTGTTGTGAGAAAACAAGAGACAAATTCTTTAAAGCCTGGGGGAAATCATTTGAAATCTAGAATCTTTTTCCAGTCAAAATAGCAAATGACAAGGCAAAACAAAAACATTTCCAGTTACATAAAGACTCAGAGAAACATTTATTCTCTTCTCCTTCTGGGGGATGGAGGGACAAACGAGGATGCGTTCCAGGAAAATGCAAATACTTCACAGAACAGTGATCTGAACCTAAGTGTGCCTGAGGGAGTGATTCCAGGATTAAAGGAGTCTAGTGTGCCCAAAGACACTAGTCCAGGCTGGAGCTGGAGGATCAGGAGCTGGGGAGGGAGAGCTCAAAGAGTGAGGCAGCAAGTGGGAGAGCTCATTGAGGGGTGACATTGTGTCATCTTTTGTAGTCGAAACTCTCAAAAAACTGTCCATCTATCTAAGGAAGTTATAGCTTAGGTAGAAATGAACAAACCTGGAGGCCGGCGCCACAGCTCACTAGGCTAATCCTCCACCTTGCGGCGCCGGCACACCGGGTTCTAGTCCCGGTTGGGGCGCCGGATTCTGTCCTGGTTGCCCCTCTTCCAGGCCAGCTCTCTGCTGTGGCCAGGGAGTACAGTGGAGGATGGCCCAAGTCTTGGGCCCTGCACCCCATGGAAGACCAGGAAAAGCACCTGGCTCCTGGCTCCTGCCATCGGATCAGCACGGTGCGCCGGCCGCAGCGCGCCAGCCGCGGCGGCCATTGGAGGGTGAACCAACGGCAAAAGGAAGACCTTTCTCTCTGTCTCTCTCTCTCACTGTCCACTCTGCTTGTCAAAAATAAAAATAAAAAAAAAATTAAAAAAAAAAAAAGAAAGAAATGAACAAACCTGGAAAAATGTTGAGGAGTCCGTGGATATAGGAAAAGAAGATTTACTTCATCTACATTTGATTTTTTTAAGATTTATTTTTATTTATTTGAAAGGGAGAGAGAGAGAGAGAGAGAGAGATCTTCTATCCGCTGGCTCACTCCCCAAATGGCTGAAATGGCTGGGACTGGGCCAGGCTGAAGCCAGGAGCTATATCTGGGTCTCCCATGTGTGGTGGGTGCTGCTTTCCCAGGCACATTAACAAAGAGCTAGATTAGAAGTGAATCACCTGGGACTTGAACCGGTGACCATATGGGATATTGGCATTACAGGTGGAGGCTTTACCCACTATGCCACAACACTGGCCCCCATCTACATTTTGACAGCCCTTTATTTGTTATGGTACTATTTTAATAGCAAAGACTATAGTTCACTCTCTATGAGATCCATCAAACTGTACTACTTGGTTCTACGGTAACTATTCTTTGTGCTATTAGTTTTGTAAAAATTCTGTTTCCATTTTTAATCTTTGGAAATCAATTGCAGAGAAATCATGAAAAATCTATCATTTATATGTTATTGTGTAGCTCCGGGTGTTAACTCTTTACACTGTAAAAGTAATTACATTGCTGTTTGCCTTGGGCAAATCAAATGGGGTAGAAGAAATTCTAGTGGCTTTGAGTTCTTTATTTTATGCAACGGAGACTCAAAAGATAAAAAAACCTGACAGATCCAAAAATTGAAGTTTAAATATTTTGAAGTCAAAATCAGTAATAGAATGGAAACTAGTAAGATACCAAAAATTAAGAGAAAGAAGAAGGGAAAAGGAAGAGGGTGGGGAGTCAGTAAATGCTGGATAAAATTCACAAGTCAGAAATATGTGATGAGCGCATCCTGAGGGGCTGGAGACAGAGCGGTGCAGGCTCTTCAACCAGACTTCCCGGGGTCAAGGTGACACCAGATTGCCCTTTTCCTAGGTTTTTCCTTGACCCCAAACATAAAAACCTGTTGCTGTGATTTCCCATTCTTTTCCTGGCCGTTTCCTTGTTTTATGATTTTCTACATCCCTGCTGTTAGAACATGGTTGTGCATATGCAGAGGGAAGCTGCAGATTGCCAGGCCTTGGCTTGCACAAAAGAAGGAGGCTCCGACTGGCAGAACCAAAGTCACTGCAGCGACACTGAACTTGGGAGCCTCAAGCAGAGAAACCTGAAATTAAAAGTCCCTCTTACTGTGCTGGCTTGATTCCAAGTCTCCCCAGTTAAGATTTGCCTGGCCAAACATTTCCACAGACCAGGTTTCTCCTTCCTAACTGAAAATGTTTTCTTTCACTCCCCGATTGGGAAGGCAGGTTTGAGATCTGTTTCTCCCAGCTCCTTACTCGGGAGTGGCAGTAATCATAATACAGCCCTTCTCTGCTCAGAGGACTGGCCTCAATCTGTGTGACTGGGCGGCAGGCAGGGCCCTTATTACAAAGCATTGCATGCGCCATTATTTGGTTAACAGGGTTTTTGTGATGACTGATGAGCTGCTACGTATCAATAATGTGCTATATGTAATACATGTAATATATGTAGTAAATTTACTGCACGCTACTGTTACATGGTGTTATAAAAATTGTTGGTTCTGGTGATAATCTTTATAATGCCAACTAAAAATTATCAGAGAAAGAAACTTAGGATCATGGAAATCATGTGGGGAATGAGAGTCTAAAGCAGAGCATATTTAACATTTTTCTATTTCAATTTTTATTGTATAAAAGTATGATAACAATCATTACTATTATTATAAAATGATAATTTGGTTTTTAAAGACATTTACATACAGTACTATAAATATTACAGAGATATGTCTTCTCTGATACCTGGCATTCGGGAGCAGAATGAACCCACTCACTCAATCTTGCAAGAAAGAACTGACAAGGCGGTGGCAGCCCAGGAGAAAGTAGTTTTGTTCTCTGAGAAGAAAGGAATGACAAGATGAAGACAGAGGCCAGGATGGCAAGGAGTGTGACTTCTCCACCCATGAGTCAGGACTCTGGAGTCTGAGACAATTTCTCCATCATGCACTGAACTGGGAGAGAATGGCTCTGGGCAGAAGTTAAAACAGCAGTTCTGGCTGCTCAAGGGTCAGGCAGGCTAGATGAAGGCACACTCTTTCAAGTATTGTGACTGCAGATGTAGCTGGATCTGAGCACTGCTGTGGGCCTGGGACCTACACGTGATTTGAATGCATGAGATACTCTAAGAACTACCAAAAATATTTGGGCAACCCATTGAACTCTGATGTTGCTGAGACCTCGTATGGTCTGCGTCAAGCTGTTGGCTGTGTAATGTGGGTATGAGGGGTCCTTTGGTCTTCAGTGAACCCACAGGCTTTTGAGCCCTGGGCATATGCATGTATCTGTCCCCTCCTAGAGCATTGCAGAGAGTCACTACGAGATCTCCCTGCCTCCGCATTCCTGCAAGGGAACCTGTTCTCATTGCTGGAGTGAGAACATTTTTCTAAGACACACATTTGACAGGGATAATATGTAGAAAATGCTCTGTTCTTAGTGTGTTTTGGTAGGAAAATTCCTTACAAGACTGACCTCAACAGAGATTAATTCTTGAAAAACCTGAGTTACTGTGTGTAAACACAAACTAAAATTGAGTGTGTGTGTATAAGAGAAGGATTGAAGGAGGCAGAGGGAGGGAATCCAGCAAGTCTAGGGAGGGTGGGAGGGAGCCTTGCCCTTCAGGCTTTGCAATCAAACACATCTTTCTTTTCTCCAAAATTCCCTCAATATTTGTTGAAAAAAGTGTTGAAGACTGGTATTTTTGTTTTTGGATATTTATTTACTTTATTTGCAGGGAAGAGCAACACAGAGAGAGGGAGTATGAGATCTTCCATTTGTTGGTTCATCCACCTGCAAGAGCCAGGGCTCAGCTAACCTGAAACCAGGAGCCAGAAACTCCATTGTGGCTTCCCACATGGGTGGTAAGGATCCCAAGTATTTGGGCCATCATCCACTGCTTCTCATGTGCGTTATCAGATAGCTGGACTGGAAGCAGAACAGCTGGGACTTGAACTGGTGCTCTGATATGGAGTGCTGGTGTCATATGCGTGGCTTAACTTTCTAGACCATAACACTGGCCCAGAGACTGGTATTTTTGACCACAAAGTTCTTGCTGGCAGGCTTTTCTATAAATGAAATGTATCTGCCATTCATCCATTCTGCTTGCTTGTAAGGCTGGCCCTGTGCGGGAGACAGGTCACATTCTTGGTCTCTCTCAGAGAGTTATGGGACAGTTACTCTTTTCTACCAGAAGCTTTGAGGAGTGGCTGTGGCATCAGCAAATATTTCCTCCTCAAGACTGCTGGTCCTTCCTGATAAGTCATTGTCTCTATAGGCAGAGATTTTCTAGCAGGATGAAATAATAGAACGGAAGGTCAAACACCCTGGCAGGTAGGCACCTTTGTGTCATTCAGAGCTAGCACCCTGTAAGGGTGATGTGGGGACCGCTAAGTTATGTCCCATCAATACAAGCTATGTCCGAGATTTTCTTCTGTCCCATTACACTTACCTCAGTCTGGCTCTAGAGGGCATATTAATCGGAGTTTGGTAACCTCAGCTACACTTTTGCCCTCTGATAGTTTTAACCAGAAATTAGCTTCTTGGGTTCGTTCACATCCAATTTGCAGAAGGTTATGAAATAAAATATGGAATAGGTAAATTGAGAGGGACAAGAATTAAATGTGACCTGTACCTTCCCGTAAAGACCCTTTAATAACTGGACAAGAAACTATGAAATAATGTGGGATAGAATTACTAAAGAGTTTTATCTTAGTCTTATCCTGAACCACCTGATTTCAGTCCCATTAGCAAATGGCCCAGTGCCTCTAAGATTGGGACCAGGTGTCTTCACCTCATTTCAGTTCACCTCAATCCAACCCTAAAACCAACAAAGCTAAGCAAAATCTATTTTTGGTCTCTTGCTCAGTGCCAATCAAGAAGAAAGACTATTGGAACCTCCAGTGGCTTAACACCCATGGAATAATAATGCTGCACCATAAAGTACTGGTGTTGAGTCTGGGCCCTCAGCCACCTGGAGTAGGATGGGGACAGGGTCGACCAATCCATGTGCAGGTCTAATCCCATTGCTGACAGTTGGGCAATCCAGTGAACAGCACCCAAAATGTTAGGCAAACTCAGCTATGATCCAGGTAGGTATTGCTCCAAGAGAGATTTCTAGTCTTCAAGTAGCAGGAAATATCTAAAGTTAGATGATCAGTGTATCACGGCACCTCCAGGTGGGCATCATGTTCCAATCACAGCCCTGTTCTCATGTTCCAGTCATTTGAACAGGATCTTTTGAAAATCCGCTTGTTGCACTGCCAGGTATTGTGAGCTGTCTTTGTGGCTGGCAAAAATGGAAGTACAATCCTAGTTCTTTAGAGGAGATCTACTAGAATAATTGGAAGAATGTGTGGCATGAATAAATGGGTAAATGTTGTAATATAAAAATTTGAGGTTTCCTGCCTCCCTTTTCTTTGATATCCCAGCAAAATGGGATGCAAACTTCTTCCTTTGCCTCATGAGATGGGTGAAACTCCAAGCCATTTCTGATTTTCAGGGAGAAGATAACAATTTTCTGTAGTTCCAGGGTCCATGAACCGTCAAAATCTACCATGAAATACCAGGTATGGAGAATATAGAATTAAAGGAAATACAAATATGTTTGGAATAGTGGGAGACAGAGAGGTCTGGAGTTTTCAAGGAAGAGGAGAGGGAGGTGACTCCACTGGCATGGACTTTCCATTCTTATTGGAGATTTCATGTCCAGGCATGGCAGGGGAGCTGGTCTATGGGCCTGGAAGGAGCATGTAGGCAGGAGTGAGTACTTCAGTAGTACTCAACATGGACAGATGATGGCTCTCTCGTGCCTTGGCCATGCATCAGGTCACACAACTTTGAAATGGTCATGGGGCAGAGATGGGCAAAAATGGTTGAATTTGAACTGTATTTCATATAATTTCGGAACAATGTGAATTCATTATTGAAATTAGATTGTAGAGATTAAGGAATTTTGATACTTCTGGTCAAGATGCAATTATTTCATTGGCGATCTTGCTCTCCTTCATTGCTATTCCTGTATATTGGATTTGGACTTGTTTTTCCTCTTAAGCTGTAGTCAGAGATGGCTTAGAGGTCATGATCACACCTGTAAAACTACTGGCATCTTGTAGCTTCCTGGTCACACTTGAATTCCTCCAGAACTTGGAAATGTCTACCAAACGTTCCTCCCATCATCACTCATTGATTATCTTGAGTAGATGAAATGACATTTCCTTCATTGGTAACAAATGAGGATGGGTAGTCAGAAAAGATGTTAAGGGCACTTGAAACATAATTGAAGGGTGGGAAATATTCAACTACTGGTTGCTCTTACAGCTTTAAGAAAGGCTGTATTGGATGAGACTATTTAAAATAGCTCTGGGTTGGCACTTGGGCCGGCAATTAAGATGCCATTGTGTAGGCTCACGTCCCGTAGAGGAGAGCCTGGGTTTGAGTCCTGGCTCTGTTCCTTATTCCAGCTTATGGCTAATGCACATCTGGGGAGCTATCAGGTGTAGTTGGTTCCCTGCAACCCATGAGGGGACCCAGATCGAGTTCCAGGCCTCTGGCCCAGCCCTGTCTTTTGGGTGTTTGGGGAATGAACAAGCAGATGGAAGATCTCTCTCCCCCCGCCACCTCTTTTTTTTTTTGTTATTTTATTTATTTATTTATTTATTTATTTATTTTTGACAGGCAGAGTGGACAGTGAGAGAGAGAGACAGAGAGAAAGGTCTTCCTTTGCCGTTGGTTCACCCTCCAATGGCCGCCGCAGCCAGCGCTCTGCGGCCAGCGCACCACGCTGATCTGATGGCAGGAGCCAGGTACTTATCCTGGTCTCCCATGGGGTGCAGGGCCCAAGCACTTGGGCCATCCTCCACTGCACTCTCTGGCCACAGCAGAGAGCTGGCCTGGAGGAGGGGCAACCGGGACAGAATCCGGCGCCCCGACCCGGACTAGAACCCGGTGTGCCGGTGCCGCAAGGTGGAGGATTAGCCTAGTGAGCCGCGGCGCCAGCCTCTCTTCCCCTCTCTGTCTGCATTTTAAATAAAATGAAAATAAATAAATAAAAATGAAATAAAATCTCTTTAAAATAGCTGGTTATAAAACACAACTAAAGCCCCTATGAACGGGGGTACATCACACAATGGCATAGGAACAGCACTTGGGCATTTAGGTTGGTGGAATCACTTACTCATTGTGTTACTGCCAACAGCCAACCTCTCTTTGTTCTACATTTTTGGAACCAAGATCCATTCTCCTTGCTTGTTCCCTCATGAGGTGGAAAGGCTCCTACTCCTTCCCAGTCTGTACGTGTTTGTTAGAATTACAACTAACTTCTGTGACCTGTAAGGCTTTTAGATTACTGGTTTGGACACTTCTTTGAGGCCAGGAGAGAAAAAAAAGACTAAGTTGGAGGACTTTGTGAACCAAAGAGAGAAAATTCCAGGCTTTCATCCTGAAACAATGTCCAGCATCCAATGGCTTCTTCCAGAAGCTAGGCCTGGTGTATTTTTGTCTCATGCATTGTTCAAGTTGTGTCTAAATATTCACTCTCTTTTTGCTTTTTGTTCCTTTATCTTTTTCTGGGAAGGGGTATTCAGGAATAATTGAATACCACACATGTGACGAATAAATAGCCAAAGGAAAAATTCGTAGTGATTACTGTTATGTTGAGTTGTGTCCAGGACCAAGACATCCCACAACATATTGTTAGGCATTCTTTCAAAGTACGTGGATACACTTGATTGCAAAAGAGTTGATAGGTGACATCTCTTTCCCCAAGTGGCAGAGTGGCAGCTCCAGTTTTCTACCTAATCAAATTAGTTCCTTTCTGCACTCAAACAAGCCAGAAGCAATCATCTCCTAATCTGTGCCTGATAAGCAAATGCAAACACTGTCATGGTGTGATGCTAATAGGACAAGATGTGAAGTCCACTAATGTAATATAGGCACATAATTTGGATATAATAAAGCATTTAGAAAAATACTGGGTATAGATTTTCTGTCTTTTACCAAATCTATTTTCTTTTCTCTCTCCCCCTCCCTTCCTCCCTCCCTCCCCCCCTCTCTTTTCTTTCTTTCTTTCTTTCTTTCTTTCTTTCTTTCTTTCTTTCTTTCTTTCTTTCTTTCTTTCTTTCTTTCTTTCTTTCTTCCTTTCTTTCTTCCTTTCTTTCTTCCTTTCTTTCTTCCTTTCTTTCTTCCTTTCTTTCTTCCTTTCTTTCTTCCTTTCTTTCTTTTCTTTCTTTTCCTTCCTTCTTCCTTCCTTCCTTCCTTCCTTCCTTCTTTCTCTCTCTCTTTCTTTCTCTCTCTCTTTCTTTCTCTCTCTCTTTCTTTCTCTCTCTCTTTCTTTCTCTCTCTCTTTCTTTCTCTCTCTCTTTCTTTCTTTCTCTCTTTCTCTCTTTCTTTCTCTCTTTCTCTCTTTCTTTCTCTCTTTCTCTCTTTCTCTCTTTCTTTCTTCAAAAGAAAGAAAAAGGCAGTTATTGGGTAGGCAATCCACATACTTGCTTCTCTGCCATTTCCATTGCTTTCTCAATGGAAACCTTGTGAATCCTTGGTGCTGGAGGGCTCTTGCTGGATTTATCAGTTTTCCATTCATTTCACAGTGTTCCTTGCTCTTCCTTTTCTAATTTGCAATGTTCACCAGTGCTGCAAAGATGAGAGCTGAGAGTCAGCTAAGATAATGGAAGTCTTCCAAGGAGGCTTCTGATATTAAACAAGTAGAAAGTTTTTATGGTTTTAGAAAACAGGACACACCGATTTGGAATCTGACCTTGAATGTAACTCAGTGTTAGGTGGAACTAGTCTTTTAGATAACTGCCAAATATTCTTCCTCTGAGGTAGTTGTGATGTAGGCAGGCATACAGGATAAAATTGATTCGGTTGTGAGCTGGAAGACCACACCTTCACCACGCCCCTGTGTGACCTCATGCCCCTACCTGGCCACACCTGAGCACCCACCGGCCAATCAGGTTAATTAACCACTCCCCTTTGAAAGTGGATTAAAAGCCTGGGACACGGTGTGCCTGCCCCCTTCCTTTCCTTGGCCTCTTGCCAGTACAGGACTCGCTGAAGCCCTGCACCTCCAGGGTGCATGGCCTTCGGGCCACCCGCTCCATGCTTCCTGGCCTGGATGCTCCTCCACGTGGCTGGTTCCTGGTGCTCGGTATGAACCCAGATTTACCTCTCCCCTCTAGACAGGGCCCTCACTCTGCTATGCATCTTTTGCAATGAATAAGACCTTAAAATGTACCATGCTGCTTTTTCATTTATGCCGGTATTCAGAATTCTTCTCTGAATATTAGGTAGGAACCACATGGGCTTATTAATATTGGGGATTTATTAATAAGCATATGGTGATATTGTATGGCACCCCAAATTCCAGTATCATATATGGCACCCCAGATGGGACTTCTGGGAAACTCTAAGGGGGCCACATTCCAAGATCAGTTTGATGAGAGTTAGGCTGAAGTTTGAAAATGCAGCTGGGCATTTTTGAAATAAGGAAAGAAAAAAAAAAGAGGAAAAAAGGAACTGGAAGAAATAAAACCACTAGCTGGTGCTACGGCTCACTAGGCTAATCCTCCGCCTTGCGGCGCCGGCACACCGGGTTCTAGTCCCGGTCAGGGCACCGGATTCTGTCCCGGTTGCCCCTCTTCCAGGCCAGCTCTCGGCGGCCATTGGAGGGTGAACCAACGGCAAAGGACTTTTTCTCTGTCTCTCTCTCTCTCACTGTGCACTCTGCCTGTCAAAAAATAATAATAATAAAAATAATAATAAAAAAAGAAATAAAACCACTAATGAGCTTTCCCTCTGATAGTTGTATTTATTCAACAGACATTTATTTGGTTGGTTCTGTGCCAAGTAAGATACTATAAATAAATATATTATGACTGAACTAGTAAACAGTGCTTGAAGAAAACAGGAGATGAGAAAGATTGTACCTGTTTCATTTGAAATAGTAAACATCAAACAAATCTTGTGTGATAGATTGTATTGTTCTAATTTCTTGCTTCTTCTCCTGACATCATGCTAGACTTGGGATGTCTATTTCTTTTCTTTCTATATGTTGGACTGGCCATGTGACTTGCATGGCCAATAGCATTGTAATGCAATTGTTGTGAGACCTTAAGTGTGCTTGAGAGGTTGGACTTGGCTCTTGTGTTCCTGTGATCCATCACTGAAAGAACACAACTGCTAGTTCAAACAGAGTGTGGAGCAATGAAGACAGACTGCACTCAGTAAGTTCCTGGAACCAAGTTCAGTCAGCTCACAGCCTACAGAAGAGCTGCCCCAGGTCACCAGCTCTCTCACAAGCAAGGAAGAAACAAATGTAAGTTGTAAGCACCTGATGTTTCCAGTGGTTGGTTACATGGCATTAGTGTGGCTGACTAATATGACCCTTTAAATGAAATGAATTGTCAACGTGATATAAAAATGTTCAGTGTTGAGACAAGTCCAATGTTTGAGGCAAAGGAATTTTAGTTTTGATATCTTATGAAGATTGTTTTAGCTGAAAAAAAAAACCTGTACATCATAAGGACAAAAATGGAATTTCTGCAAAGAGGCAAGTTTCACTCGTATAAGAAAGTTTACAAAATAAATCGGTAGACTATCACCAGGATTCTCATGTGTTTTGCCAACAGTGTCTTCAACTGCCGTAAGGCATTGCCATTTCTTTCTTTCTTATTCTGGCTTGCTGTGGTAACACCTTCCATTGCTGCCATTGCCAAATCATAATCTGTGTCTCCAATGCTCACCGGAGGTGCCGGTGCTCACTCAAAGGAGGCTGCCGATGCTAGATGCCAAGGGACCCATGTTTACACTGAGCGCACTTTCTCTTGTCATTGTCAATTCTACAACCATCCTTTGCTTTTAGCTTCCTTCTCTTCCAATTCTCATTCAGTTGTTCATGGCAGGCTTCTCAACCTGGGATTCTTCATGCCAATCTGTCCCTGGAATAAATCATCCAAGAGATAGACACTGCATGGTAGTTGGATTCTTCCTCTCCAATCTCCAGCAATGCCCACTCTCTTGGGACTCAACAAGAGAATTTTGACTTAATCTCAAGCAGAAGTTATTGCTAGGGATTTCCTTAATAATTCTGTGAATACATCTGAGGAAGGCTGCTTCACCGTTCTCTAGCTGTGCCTAGGGCTCAGGGGCCCCAGCGTTCCAGCCCCAAACTGAGATCTCAATTGTGTCAAGGCATCTACACATCTTGTTTGCTGTAATGGAGAGTGAAACTAGGAGAGTTTATGGTTTTGAATAATTAATATGAAAACAAGAAAGGGACAGAAGAATTCTAGGAGGGCTATGAAATGGTAAAATATATTCTGAGAATCAGACACCCTCTGGGCAAGAAATCTCTGCTTTGAATTCCATGGACATAGGGGATATGTTGTGAGTCTGGGTGAGGCTGAGAGTGAAGGGAGAGTCTGAGGTCAAGCTTGGCAAAAATCTGACCAGCTGGGACCTGGAATAAAGCAGGGGCACAGATCATGGAAAGACAGTGACCTCCAGGAACAGGGCTACGAAATGAAGCCATAAAATGAATGAGAGAAGAATGACACTGGCAAGGACTTTTAAGACTTTGAATTACTCTGTTTTATGCTTCTCGTGCATAGTTTAATGAGATGGTTTCTAAAGATCCTTGTACCTCTAACTTTCTATGATTCTATCTAGACTTTTAATGGAAACTTTCCATTGCTTTCCTAATGCAGCTGCTCTGTGACTGCTTTTTAATGGGCTTGCCTTACATACTGCATATCCAGAGGAGACAGAAATAAATCATCTTGAGTTCCATCTACTCCATCAGTTGAAGAAGAAAGCAAGCCACATAAAATCGGGAGGCTGAGCTTGGAATGAAATAAATAATTAGCTGGGACTACCTTTGTGTGGCTTTGATAATACACACAAGGAGAGAGAAGGGAAAGCCTTTGGAGATAGCTGGCTACATGACACAGTTTAGAATCTTGGATTTTGAATACTTTGGCTACATTAGTGATCATAATTTAAAAAACTCTACCCCATTTTACTAAATTCCATTTTTTCTTTCATTCACAGAACTCATCCAATATTTTTAGGGGGTGAAGCTGATTATGAAAACTTTATTCTTCACTATGTGGCTTAATTTCCTTTGTTAAATATTAAAGTAAAATCTTATCAATTCAGATCTGTTGCATTAAATTCCTTTTATCAACAAATATGTACAGAATCCTTTAATTTGTCCCCCATGGGCTAGGAGCTAGGCTAAGGTTCACTTTGTTACCTGTAAGGAGGAGGGTATAAAAAAAATCAATAATCCAATGGAGACCACACAAAGGGAATTCTTAATCTACTCAATAAACAATTAAGAAGTTCATGTTAAATCTCTTTTATTTATTTATTTATTTATTGACAGGCAGAGTGGACAGTGAGAGAGACAGACAGAGAGAAAGTTCTTCCTTTTCCGTTGGTTCACCCCACAATGGCCGCTGCGGCCAGCATGCTGCGGCTGGCGCACCCCGCTGATCCGAAGCCAGGATCCAGGTGCTTCTTCTGGTCTCCCATGTGGGTGCAGGGCCCAAGGATTTGGGCCATCCTCCACTGCACTCCCGGGCCACAGCAGAGAGCTGGACTGGAAGAGGACCGACTGAGACAGAATCCGGCACCCCGACTGGGACTAGAACCTGGTGTGCTGGGGCCGCAGGTGGAGGATTAGCTTATTGAGCCATGGAGCCCGCCTCATGTTTAATCTCTTAAGCCCACCAACAAAGGTTAACATATTAGAACATAAACAAACAAACGAAACCATATCTCTTGCAAAAATTGGGCAAAAAACACAATCCAAAGGTATAACTTCCTGAATGCTGACTTGGTGAAATGCTATAATACTCTCCTTTAAAATAGTTTATGAATTTTTGTCACTTAGCATGGTATATATTCTGTACTCCTTAATCAATGAGCCAATTTTTATTGTGGTCTTAGGGAAATATAAAGAAGTATGATAAGGTTTATCCTTCAGTATATTAAAATATTTTATTCGGTTGAGGAAATCAAACTTTATGCTGATTTTAATATAAAATTATTGCCATCAATTTAAGATGTGCCTTTGATTTCTGCCCTTTTTTGGAAAGAACAAGGATTATACATAACAGTAACTCATTTCCAACAACTAAAAGAAAATTAAAATCCCATAATCCCATTGCCTTCTGCCAACCCTGGCTAAACTCTGAATGATTTGTGTGAGGAGCAGCCCTGGGCTGAGAACTTCCTATCACCTGAAATTGGTGAGGCTTAATCTTTTTTTTTTTTTTTTTTTTTTTTTTTTTTTTTTACAGGCAGAGTGGACAGTGAGAGAGAGAGAGAGACAGAGAGAAAGGTCTTCCTTTTGCTGTTGGTTCACCCTCCAATGGCCGCCTCGGCCAGCGTGCTGCGGCTGGCACATCGCGCTGATCCGAAGTCAGGAGCCAGGTGCCCCCCATGGTCTCCCATGCAGGTGCAGGGCCCAAGAACCTGGGCCATCCTCCACTGCCTTCCCGGGCCACAGCAGAGAGCTGGCCTGGAAGAGGGGCAACTGGGAAAGAATCCGGCGCCCCGACCAGGACTAGAACCCGGTGTGCCGGCGCCGCAAGGCGGAGGATTAGCCTAGTGAGCCATGGTGCCGGCCGAGGCTTAATCTTCATCATTCCCCAGAGTTGTGTCTTAGAGTTCTCCACCAGGGCCTGCTTTTTCTGGGCACTGGCCCAGTCGCTTTGCTAGAGGTGCTGTGTTTCTTGCTCTCCGTGGCATTACTCTCTGCTAATTAACCTCCTGATGAATAAAAAGCCTGTGAAAGAGACTAAAGGTAGGGAGGTGGGTGCTATCAGGGTACTTATTCCCTTGGCTCCCTCTCTATGTCTTGCTGTGTCTCTAGAACAAAATATCTACTCCTTTGCTCCTTTTAAGAAGAGTTAGCCTGCAGGACGTCTTGCCTTCTAGGACTCAATAACCTCTTCTCCAGCTGACTGCACCTGGCTCAGGGCTGGGGTGGCTCCACAGCTGCTCGCCTGGGTACTTGCCCTTTCCAATCTGATTTCCCTAACCTCTGTTCACCTCTTTGTAATTAGTCCCTTTGCAGGTAAACTTTCCACAAATTTTTTTTAAAACTCAGTGTTCTAGTTTTGACAAAAACCCTGCTAGGTCCAAAGATCTCCTTGATAAGCTCTTTAACATAATAAAGCAATACAAATGGGATTTTGGGCACCAGATCATCATAGTGGAGTAATGTTTGTGGTGAGGACCCTTTCATTTGTGCCATTAGGCAATCATTTTGCTTATCTACTCCTTATTGCTTACTTCGAGTCATTGAAACCAACACAATTCATAAATAAAAAATAATTTGTGTCCGGCAAATGGAACAGATTTTAAAAGGGATTGCTCATAATGATTTAGTGAATTGTCAGGTTTCTATTTCATAAACAACAAAACAGAAATTAGGAGCATGTCAGAACGCATTAGCACTCACACATAAATAAAAATGATTTTATTAGAACTGGTAAATTATGTTTATTTAATTCACATTGTCATGCACGGCACTTTGCTATATATCCGGTGGGTTTTTCCACTCCCTACTCGTGTTCCAGTGTAGCAAGACAAACATAATGGATAAGTGATCTAATAGGAATGCAATTATGAGTGAATAAATCTTGTTTTTGTGTTTCATACAGTAGTGCTTGGTTTTCTTTCCACTGACATAAGAGGACATAACTTACCAAAAATGGGAGATTAATGTGTTCTTTCTTTCTTGCCCTCTTTTTTAAGGTCAAGAGTTGGAAAAGAAATGAAAAAATAAATTTTTGAGGCTGGAATAAAGGGACTGGCTCTTTAGCTAAACAGTCTTGGTCCTTCTGATATTTTAGCTTCTGGGCAGAAGGAGTCTTTGATCTTGCTCTGTGTGTTGCAGAGATGGCCACAGGACAGCTGGTAGTGTCACGCAGGCCAAGTCTCAAGACACTGGAAGCCCGGCACTGTCCAGAAAACACACATAAATCGATTCCATTTCTATAAGTGTATAACCCAGACTGGGACAAGATTGACATACACATGAAATTTCAAATAGCTCTAAAGGGCACATCAGGCCAGAGGCTAGGGAGGTCAGGGGAGCAGGAGGCATCTGAAAAGACCTGCTGGGCAAGTGGAACTTGGGCTGGACCTTGAAGGGCATGCCTAGGTAGAGAAAATTATCTTAGTCTCTTCTGTTTGACCAGGATATTCCTTAATACACTTCAGGGACCCCACCCATCTTCCAAGGCATATGAAACTCCTTTTAAAAAAAAAAAACATATTATTTTATTTATTTGAAAGGCAGAGTTACAGACAGAGGAAAAGGCAGAGAGAGAGAGAGAGAGAGAGAGGTGTCTTCCATCTACTGGTTCATTCCCTAAATGGCTGAAATTGCTAGGGCTGGGCCAGGAAGCCAGGATCTTGGAACTCTATCTGGGTAGCACTTTTGGCCCATCTTCTGCGGCTTTCCCAGGAGCGCAAGCAGGGAACTGGATGGGAAGTGGAGCAGCTGGGACTTGAACCAGTGCTCATGTAGGATGCCCACATTGCAGGCAGCCCCAGCATCTGAAATTCTGGACACAAGTTTCTCTTTCTCTTGTGAAAGATCAGAACTCCTCTTTTCATTCTCTCTTGAAAACATCAATTTTTTGTTCTATTTTTAAGTGCCTGTCTACTGGGTGATAATTGATTGAAAATGATACATGAAAAATAGTTAACATGCTGCAAATAAGTTACTTTCTCTTATGGGTATAAGGGAAAGTATATGTGCCTTAACCTAATTGGAGTTCTCTATATCAGGTGACTTGATTATCTGTCTGGAAGTAGGGAGCTGAGCTCGCAGGAGCCCTTCAGATCCTAGCATGTGGCTGAGAGCCCCTCCCTCAGAAGGAGACACTTTCACCAGCCTCCTACGATCGTGTTCTACAAGGCTCTTGGGAGCCTCTGCTCTCCCCCAACCTCCATACTTGGCTGAGTCCACCTGTAAGTGCTCTGTTAACTCCTTAGGATCCTGCTTTGGAAACATTTTCCTTTTTTTTTTTTTTTTTTTTTTTTTGGCAGGCAGAGTTAGACAGTGAGAGAGAGACAGAGAGAAAGGTCTTCCTTCCATTGGTTCACCCCCCAAATGGCCACCACGGCCGGCGCGCTGCGCTGATCTGAAGCCAGGAGCCAGGTGCTTCCTCCTGGTCTCCCATGTGGGTGCAGGGCCCAAGCACTTGGGCCATCCTCCACTGCACTCCCGGGCCACAGCAGAAAGATGGACTGGAAGAGGAGCAACCGGGACAGAACCGGCACCCCAACTGGGACTAGAACCCAGAGTGCTGGCACTGCAGGCAGAGGATCAGCCTAGTGAGCTGCGGCGCCAGTCAAGCATTTGCCTTTATGAATAGTTTACATCTGGTCCCTAAATGGTAAGGGGGGAAATCTTTTTCACCGACAGCTGGGGGAAATGCGGCTGGAGAGGAGGAGCAACTTGCTTGAGATGAATGTCATGCGTTCATTGTGGACTCAGGCATCCTCACTCTCAGCATAAACTCTTCTTGTGCCCTGTTACTGTGAGAAGATGGGAGTTAATTACACTGAAACCATGTAGAGGGCACGATCTGACTGTGTGATTTGGTGACTTTTCCAGACATCTGACATCAAATTCAGAAATCCAGAAATGAGAAATCAAAACTATTTCAGTGTAGTTCATTGAAAGAGCCGGAAGTCCTTTCTTTTTGGTAGTAATAAGTGAGAACCAATTTTTAGTGCCTAAAGTTTAATGAAATATTTTCCCACATTTGTTTATTTATTTGCATTTTGCAAATGAAGAAATCAAGGTTTAAAGGCACCAAGTAACTGGTCAGGTTGACTGTTGGTCATGAATGGCCAACTCCTCTGACCTGAGTTTGTGTTTTTGTCATGCTTTTCTTGCTTGACTGGAAAAATTGAATTCAAATTATGACACCGATTCCATGTAATATGTAATCATTGTGTCTTTTAGAAATTAAAAAACAAACAGCAAGACTACTTATCTACATTTGATATGGGATCGTATCCTGTCCATGTCCACAATTAAGCATAGCTGATTGTTTGGGAGATGTGGCACATAGACAGAGAATTATTTTCTGGGTCAGCAAGGATAACCTCTTTTCCTGAGAAAGATCAATGCAAGCATTTTAGAGGTCATGACTAAGACAACATTGGCAATGGATATGAAGGAGCTTGTCTTGGCATAGATATTCAGACATTGCAAGAACTTCTTTTATTCCCCCCTACCTCTCTACAGTTCATTCCACAGTCCAGATGGAGCATTTTATAGGGGCAGCCACTCTGCAAGGGGGATGCACAGGAACACCAGTCTCCACTCCCAGGCTGCCCCAGATCTTGCTACAAATGCATGTGCAGTGTGTAGTGGGGGCATTTCTCAGGGGATTTTCCAAGGAGAAGGAAGGATGAGATCCAAATGCATTTGTCCTCAGGCCATCCTCTCTCTGCAGCCTATTTGAAGTTATCTTGTGTGCTTACTCTACTTTTTACCTCTACATACTTAAGAGAAATGAGACAGACTTGGTGGGGAAACTAGACTGCATGACAAGAGACAGCTCTGATCTTGGCCACGTGACCCATTTGCTAAGCCTATGGTCAGATCCCTTAAGTCAGGGGCTGGGATGATAGCCTACTTAAGAGCATGGTTGGTGGAGGCAGAGTGCTGAGTATAGATACTGGCTCCATTGCCCATGACATGACTTTCATTATTGCTTAGTCATCCTGGGCCTCATTTTTTTCTATCTTTAAACTCTAACAGTGACACTAACTCATAGGGTTACCATGGGGGAGAAAAAGTCGAAGATAAAATAGCAGAGCTGTGCATAATACTTAATGTACCAGACACTACTTGAGTATTTTATATATGTGTTATTGCTACCGACTCTTATAACTTGACTTCCCTTACTTGTATAATGTATAGATAGCATATGTCTTATTTTCTTTTACAGAAACCCCCAACAATAATAATTTAAAGAAGAATGATATTCTTTAAAAACAACAAAAGAGTGTTTGCTGTGATAACCATGGTCAGCATCATCTCCCCTCTGTTTCCTCTGAGTTATTGGACTCAAGGAACCTGTCACAGGTAGGTGCATCTGAGTTTCCTGATGCTGCTTTTCCAGTGACCACCCTGTCCCCAGTCCACGCCCTTTCCATCAAGAATTATGGCCACAGGGATCCTTCTTTGTTGAGAGTGTGCAGCCAGACAAAATGGCTAGGAATCATTAGTGTATACAGAGAAGGAAAGATTAGTTCATTAAAATGGAAAAGGTTCTACTTAAACTTCATTCATGCATTGAAAATTAGTACTGCACTTTTTTCTTAAATAATATGCTGAGTGTTTTTTTTTTAACATTTATTTATTCATTTGAAAGGCAGAGTTACAGAGAGAGAGGGAGACAGAGAGAGAGGTCTTCCATTTGCTGGTTCATTCCTCAAATGGGCATAACATTCAGGGCTGGACCAGATGGAAGCTAAGGAGCCATGAGAGCTCAGACCTTACTCTGAATTTCCCACGTGGGTGCTGGGGCCCAAAGATTTGAATCATCCTCCACTGTTTTCCCAGGTGCATTAGCAGGGAGCTAGATAGGAAGTGGAGCAGCTGGGACTTTGAACCAGCATCCATACGGGATTCTGTTGCTGCAGGTGGTGGCTTTACTGGCTATGCCATAGCCCTGGCCCCACATGCTGAGTATTATTTGTCTATGATAACTTTGGAAAAATGTTGATTTAGTGCCCTTATGTGAGATCAGCTCCTGGTCATAGCCTGACAGCTTATTGTCAAGGAATTCTGTCTGGTGTCTCTACTCGTAGTCTGGACAAAGCAGATCAAAAAAACCTATTAATATTCATCCAAATACCAATAAAATCCTTGTTCAATGTGATTTATTTATCATATTGATCTGCCCTTCAAAAGCCAAGAGCAAATTAAATGAGTATTGGCTTGTGTTGTTTTGAAAATGCAATACAGATAAAAATCAAATTGTTATCTTCTGTGTACTTGGAAGATTAATTGGAAACTCTACTCTTTTGGTGTTCTATTTAATGTGCTAAAGAGTTGTTTGGGGAAATCATGGCCTTTTGCAGTACATGACAGCATTTGTCAGAAGGTATCCCTGTGTGCACAACACATCTAATTAACAATTCTGCTTGTGTTTTTCCTTCTTCTAAAAATAATGTCAACAAGTTGGCACCATCTCCTAAATATCCACTTATGTCCTGTTTGACGAGCCAATTCATGTATTGCCAGGAGTTTACAATATATGCCTCTGAAAATAAAAATGCAAACTGGAAAGTGGATTGACACAGGGACAGCACCAGGCCAGAGGCTCACCTAGGACTGAGTAGAGTCCAAGTCTCTTGGAAACTTACCAACCCATATTTCTGGGCTGAAAAACTTGACTTACAGAATTGTTTCAAATTCTTAGTACGCCATATTTTCTTTTATGGACTTGAGACATTATCTTAATTTTCAGCTGTGGGGCCACAAGGAGATGATAGCCTCAAAGAAGTTAGGGTGCATTGTCCAAAAATCATCAAAACCTGGTGCAGAAAAAAGAGATGTAAAGAAACAAGTGAATACCCTTCTACATGCAGCCACGGGTGGCAGCTTCAAGCATAGTGTTGTATTTGTGGGTCAGGGCTCCTGAAGCATCATGACAAGTGTGTTCTGAACACCTGCTGGGTCCAAATGCCTCCCAGGAGCAGTGGATGCCAAACAAGCCATTGACCTGACTCGTTTCCTCCTCAGAAATCCCTGCCTCGCATGGCCTTGCAAATTAGATCCTAACCTCAGAATTAAAGATGAAATATCTCTATTCTGTTTGTCATCCTGTTTATCCTTTATTTTTAATATTTATTTATGGGGCCAGCCTCTTGGAGTATCAGGTAAAGCTGCCGCCTGCGATGCTGGCATCCCATATTTGCACTGGTTCGACTCCTGGCTGTTCCTATTTTGATCCAGCTCCCTGCTAAGTGCCTGAGGAAGCTGCAGAGAATGGCTCAAATTCTTAGGCCTCTGCATGCTTGTGGGAGACCGAGGAGAAGGTCCTGGCTCCTGGCTTCAGACCCACCCAGTTCCGGCCATTGTGGTCATTTTGGGAGTGAATCAGTGGGTGGAAGCTCTCTCTCTTTCTTTCTCTCTCTCTCTCTTTATTTGCAAGGCAGAGTTACAGACAGAGAGAAGGAAAAGGAGGAGAGACAAAGTGGGCAACACAGATCTCCCATATGCTGTTTTATTCCCCAAATGTTCATAATAGCCAGGGATGGACCAAGCCAAAGCAAGGAGGCAGGAACTCCAACCTGGTCTCTCACATGGGTGGCATGGTCCCAAGTACTTAGGCCATCATCTAGTGTCTTTCCAGGTGCATTAGTATGAAGCTGGATCAAATTAGAGAAGCTGGGACTTGAACTGACACTCCAATATGGGATGCTAGCCTCTTAAGAAGCACAATACCTGGCCCACGCTGCGGCTCACTAGGCTAATTCTCTCCCTGCGGCGCCGGCACCCTGGGTTCTAGTCCTCGTCGGGGTGCTGGATTCTGTCCCGGTTGCTCCTCTTCCAGTCCAGCTCTCTGCTATGGCCCAGGAGTGCAGTAGAGGATGGCCCAGGTCCTTGGGCCCTGCACCCGCATGGGAGACCAGGAGAAGCACCTGGCTCCTGGCTTCGGATCAGAGCAGTGCGCCGCCCGCGGCAGTCATTGGAGGGTGAACCAACGGCAAAGAAAGACCTTTCTCTCTGTCTCTCTCTCTCTCACTGTCCACTCTGCCTATCAAAAGAAGAAGAAGAAGAAGAAGAAGAAGAAGAAGAAGAAGAAGCAGCACAATACCAGCCCCTCCTTGTTTATCCTGGAAAATTGTAAAGCAAGTGAAATTTGGCACAAGAGCCCTTCCTTTTCCATTTTGTGTGTCTTCTACAAAAAACACTGGAAAGCCACTTGTACCGCCCTCATGTCCAAGGTCTCCCTGGTCACATATGGGATTCACCTTGTGCAGCCTTCCTCACATGAACACACTCACACATGCCTGCCAACCCTCACACACTCTCACACATCCATACCCAAACACATGCACTCACACATGGTCTTCCACACACGTGTACATGCACACACGCTTATGCGTGCCCTCACCGGCTCCTGCCACATTAACACGTTCTCACACACCATCGCTTGGGCACATACAAATACCTTCATCTCTCCTGGGGATTAAGAAGAAAGCACCAATCAACTGTCTTCACATCCCGTAAGATTAGTCCTATATTTTAGAAGGATATATATTAGCTTAAGTGATTTCCTAAATCCATGGCTGAGAGGCAGCAGGTGGAGGCCTGGTGATGTGAGGTCATCAGAGTTGTGTGGGGACTTAGAGGATCCGAAGGCAGGTAAGTAGACCGCTGGGTTCTCAGGGAGGGTGTAGTTTTCAAGTCTCTTAACTGTTTTGGGTTAACAAGGCATTGACTTCCCTAAGAAGAACAACAGAAATTACGGGGGCCATTTAAAGGCCTGGGTTTGTTCCACCACCGAGAGGAGTGAGGCTGTTTTACAGTGTGCAGGGCAGACATCCCAGTGTGATTTACTGAGCAGCACAATGGTTCTCCTCCATGAATTTTAAGGCCCTGACTCTGCCCGCTATTAGTCCTCGATTAGAGGGAAAGGCAATTCACAACTGGATTAAAAATTCATGATCTGTATAATATTGATTCTTTGGTATTTGCAAAAATTTGCTTTCTTGTGTCCCAGTCATGATCAATTTAAAACTGGTCTATGCCTGAAAAGAACTTTTATCTCTAGAAAAGAACGCTACATGTGTCCTCTAGACTTAGCTTGACATTTGGTTGTTGCAACATGTATCCTTAATAATTTAAATTGATTAGTTATTGAAATAGATTATTGAAATAGGTTATTGAAATCACTTAGTTTAGATTTCCCACATTTCAATGCTATTGTTTCAAAATTTAATGTATTGAGTTTGAAGATGCATTAATTCCATACCGGTTCCAAACTGTTATGGTTGACTGGTGACTTTTCTCTTTTGCCCTTCAGTAGTGTGTAAGACTATATCAAATACACTTCATCTGATATTGATGATGCAATGTCTACTTTCTCTCCATTAGTATTTTTCTGTTACATTGCTTTCTTGTCCAATATTTTCAACCTAAATTTTAGAAATGCTTCTCTCTATTATCCCATAACTAAATGTTATTTGTTTCATACCTGATAAGAGTGATCTTTTATCTCGGAAGTTTAATCCAGTTACCTTTCTTGTGTGTATTTTTTAAGACAGGCCTGGATCTGCAACCTACTTTTGTGCCCAACAGTTCGTCACTTTACCTGTTGGTTTTGTTCCCCTCCTCCCCTTTCCTGTCATCTTGAAAACAACATTTTTTGTAGTATTTGTTTACTGCCTATTTTCTTGGAAGTTACAGATTTCATTCCTGAAAATGTTTTTGCTAATCTCCAACCTACAGGAAGCTTTCAATTAGACTACAAAGAACACTGATGCGCCACCTCTGTCAACTGCCTTAATCTGTGTGCCCTGCAGACAAGGAGGTGCTCCCACATAGCCACCAAGCCATCATCACATCCTGAAAGCAGTATTCCTATGTTTTTTTAGTTTTTAAAAGATTTTATTTATTTATTTGAGAGGTAGAGTAGCAGACAATGAAAGGGAGAGACAGAGAGAAAGGTCTTCCATCTGTTGGTTCACTCCCCAGATGGCTGCAACAGTCGGAGCTGCACCAATCTGAAACCAGGAGCCAGGAGCTTCTTCTGGGTCCCCCATGTGGGTGCAGGGGCCCAAGGACTTGGGCCTCTTCTACTGCTTTCCCAGGCCAGAGAGCAGGATCAGAAGTGGAGCAGCCAGGACTAGAACTGGTGTCCATATGGGATGCTGGCACCACAGGCTGAGGATTAACCTACTGTGCCACGGTGCCTGCCCCAGCAGTATTCCTATGCTACCACCTTCTAATGCAAAGACCTCATTCTCACACCACCAAATGTTCCAATAGTTTCTCTTTAGCAAAGAATCCAATTCAGAATCATGTTATTGAAGTTGCCATATTTCTTTAATATGGACAAATCCTACAATTTTCCTTTTTTAAGATTTATTTTATTATTTATTTGAAAGCCTGAGTTATGGGTGGGGGGAGAAAAAGAGGCAGAGAGCACTTTCATTCTCAAATGGTCACCAAGGCAGGGATTGGATCAGGCCAAAGCCAGGAGCCTGGAACTCCATCTGGGTCTCCCACATGGGTGGCAGGGGCCCAAACATGTGAGCCATCTTCTGCTGCTTTCCCAGGTGCATTAGCAAGGAGCTGGCTCAGAAATGGAGTGGCCAGAACTCACTTGCATTCAGATGGGATGCTGAAGCTGCAGGCCATGGCTTAACCACTGTGCTAGCACACAGGCTCCTACATTTTTTCCCTTGACTTTTATATCCTTGACATTTCTAAAGATTATTAAGTTCAATGCTGTAAGAACCTTCTAAGTAGGGCCGGCGCCGTGGCTCAATAGGCTAATCATCTGCCTGCAGCTCCGGCACCCTGGGTTCTAGTCCCAGTTGGGGCACTGGTTCTGTCCCGGTTGCCCCTCTTCCAGTCCAGCTCTCTGCTGTGGCCTGGGAGGGCAGTGGAGGATGGCCCAAGTGCTTGGGCCCTGCACCCGCAGGGGAGACCAGGAGGAAGCGCCTGGCTCCTGGCTTCGGATCAGCACGGTGCAGGCCGTAGCTGCCATTTGGGGGGTGAACCAATGGAAGGAAGACCTTTCTCTGTGTCTGACTCTTTCTCTCACTGTCTAACTCTGCCTGTCAAAAAAAAAAAAAAATGTCTCTCAGAATCATCTGCCTGAGCGCCAGCCACTGTTTCTGTCCCTGCCTAGCCTGCCTGCTGCATGGCCTCCCATAGCATCTACCAGGCTCAGAAGCTCCAGGGCAGGGCACTAAGCAGGCTTGGCTGAGGCCAGCACTTGATGCAAGCAGCCCTCATGCACCTGTTGGCTGGACTGAACTTCCTGACCCTTGGCCCCTGACATTTACTTTAGAGAGCTTACCATTATACATTCTTTCTCTGTCTCTTTGAGATGTAAATCTTTTTTTTTTTTTTTTTTTTTGACAGGCAGAGTAGACAGTGAGGAAGAGAGACAGAGAGAAAGGTCTTCCTTTTTGCCGTTGGTTCACCCTCCAATGGCCACTGCGGCCGGCACACCGCGCTGATCCGCAGGCAGGAGCCAGGTGCTTCTCCTGGTCTCCCATGGGGTGCAGGGCCCAAGCACTTGGGCCATCCTCCACTGCACTCCCTGGCCACAGCAGAGAGCTGGCCTGGAAGAGGGGCAACCGGTACAGAATCCGGCGCCCTGACCAGGACTAGAACCCAGTGTGCCGGCACTGCAAGGCGGAGGATTAGCCTATTGAGCCGCGGCGCCGGCCGAGATGTAAATCTTTTTAAAATCTCCTTGCCAGTTTGTCTTCCTGAAGGGCCAGGGAGCCACTCATTCGAAAGGTAAACATTATGGAACATAGAGACCCATCTTCCAGTCTCCAAGGGAGGTGGGCGGCTAAGATGCTCCCTGATGTAAAACTGTCCTCTGTCCTGAAGAGCTGAGAAAGTTTGTTTTCCTCTGGATGAAACCATTTAGCCAAGAACACATAGCTTAACATCCTCCAGTGCTTTCCCACAAGCTCACCCCAGCCCTTAGAAACGCTACCCTTGCTACTTCGGTGGCACTAAGTTGAGATTGAGTTCTGGTCTCTCTTCTGTCAGTGAAGTCTTCTTGCCTGCTGCTTTGACCTCAGCACAGAGTGAACTGAGATCTGCCCTGTGGACCTGGGGAAAGGAGGAGGAAACAGAAAATGTATTTGGTTCCTTGTATGCCAGTGGCGAGAGAGTTTCTGCTTCCTCAGCATTGTGCTCCCAGCTGGGCTGAACAGGTGTGTGACGGCTATGTCTCTGTGGCAACCTGGCTGGGCCACAGTGCTCACGAATGTGGTCAGACATTATACTTGGTATTTCTGTGAGGGTGTTTTTGGATGAGATTAACATTTACATCGGTGGTCTTTGAGTAAAGCAGATTGCCCTGGTCCACGGGTGTGCCTCTTCCCACCAGGTAAAGGCTTGAATGGAACGAAAGGCCGACCTGCCCTGAGTGACCGGGGATTATGGCTGCGGTTGCCTCTGAGGCTTCACGAGCAGCCTCGGTCCTTTTCTGGGTCCCAGCCTGCCATCTCTCCCTGTGGATTTCAGATCTGCCCGTCTCCATCACCCCAAAGCCAAGTCCTTCATATACACTTCTTCCTATGTAAACACACATGGTATTTGCTGTGTTTCTCTAGAGAACCCAGACTAATGCAGAGTGTGTCCCCCTCTTGAGAGAGTTTGATTCTGGTGGCACAATCTAGGCATTGCTACCTCCTTAGGGACTTCTACTCACTGAGCAGCTGAGCCCGTATTCACGGCCTTGATCATGGGATATAAGGAATTGGAACCAGGGAGGATGTGTCTGGGCAGGATGACCTCCTGTATTACATGGAACTGGAGATTGGAGAGGGGGCTCCTGTCTGCCTTCATTCTTCAGGCTTCAGTTCATTTTTCATCTTCCTGATGGTCAAGCCCTGGCTCCTCCCCTGCAGCTTGGTGAGCCAGTGACTGGGCAGATGTACATGCAGACAATGTTCCCCTTTCTTGTGCCATTTGCATACGTGGCAAGCACTTCCCAGGGGCTCTCCTGCCACAGGTGTGGGGAGCAGAATCACTCCAGCAGTACTCCCCTCAAGAAGAAAGTGGGGCTGGCCTTTCTCGGTGAATCCTTCCAAAGCTAAGCCCCCACACACCCTCTTACAGCTTTCACTATCTGGACTCTCTTGTTTCTGGGGAAGGTGGGAGGGGGTAGCACATAGAATCTTACTCTAAGGACAAAAACTTCAATTTGAAAGTTTTAGCTTAAAACATTGCAGAAATAGAAGATCTGTATCAGAATCACACACTGCAATAGAGTGTGCAGGACTAAGGCCCATACATTTCCAAAAGTTTATATAAACTGGGCTTGCTTGCACTTCTATAGTATCTGTGTAGCCACTCTGCCCCCACCAGTGTAGCCTCTGGCAAGTCATGGTAAGTAGTGAGTATTATTGCTAAGACAGAAGATGGGTGCTTTTTCCTTTTCCCTTTGGACTATAATTTGATTCAGGCCACTTCTTCACAAGGCATAGGCACCTCATGGAATAGAGCTCCTTGCCATCAGTTCCATGCTGTGTCAAGATGTGAGGCTACAGGGAAGGCAGAGACTGGTCTAGCTTTCAGAATCCTAGTGGGCGCCATTCTAAAACTCCAGTGAGACTTAGCATTTCCTGGGTGGAAGAGGGGTGGCCTAGGGTCTGTCCAGGCACAAGAACTTGAGAGCATCTGTTAGCGCAGTAAAAGGAAAGCCTGTCTTGTTTGGGAGCCATTTTAACCCTGATTCTGCTTTGTCTGCTTGGCTTTCAGATGGAGTCCCTTCTGGAAAGCTGAACACCTAACCTGCAGACATGTTAGAATTGTTTGAAAGGCGCCAAACACAGGATTCCTGGAGACAGAGATAGGAAGGGCGCTGGCATGTGATCCCATGGGGCCCCAGATGAGTGAGTGAAATGCAACGTAAAGACTTCTTCCTGGAGGGAGGCAGACCTCAGAGAGGCATAGGCTCTTGGGGAACAGTCGAGAAAAGAACTCAAAAGAGGGACTGGGAGTGAAACAAGGGCCTGGCTATAGGAACTGGGATGCTGTAGAGGATGACCTAAAGAAGCACACGTTGAGTTTTGCTGGGCCTGGTTTCCTGCCTTTGACTCCTAGTTTCTGTGCTCTAGCCATGTGATCTGGGGCAAATGATCTAGCCTCTCTGTACTGCAGTTACCTATCAAATGGGGAAGACAGAAAACCACACAATAGAGTTATCATGAGGATTACATGAGATACTGACTTAAAAGTGTTTACATCAGTGGCCAACTTGAACTGACTCACAGACACTAGCTATTTTTACTAAAGAACAAAAATTCAGTAGCTAGAATTGAGGCCCATGATCAGGTCAAGTTATTAGCAAGTTCAACTTGTTACTTGAATATTATTTCCATATATTCTCACTGACTGTGTGTGAATAGCCCAAGGCTTTGGGGGAGATTCTGGCCACCAGGAGACTGCAGAATGGGGAGGAAAGGCATGTGGAGTTGGAGAAAATCACTCCTGACTTGGCAGCTATAACAGGAAGCGAGGCGTAGGCACACACTTCTGGAAGCGATGTTTCTGGTACATTGGGCACCATTCTTTTCAGTCCGTGCAACGTCTATTAACTCCTCTATCACCAGTGCATGACTTACGGAGTCATGATGTTTTTGTTTTCTTCGGGGACTGGTCAAAGCAACACAAACATGGCTGCTAAGAACCACTTCTGAGGGCATTTTTCCTCACCTCCCTGCTTCTCCTCCCCAAAAGCACTGGAGTGAAAGCAGAGAGTATATATTGAAAAGCAAACTCATTTTTCAGGAACATAAAAAATATCAAACACGAGGGGACAAGAGGAGAGGTACGATGTGGATCAAACATCCTGCCATAGATCGACTTAAGAGGAATAATAGGACTGGGCCATAAAATATTTATGGCGTCCTAAGAATAATTGAATATTTCCTGGTTTGTTGTGCTGAGGTTTTATGAGCCAAACAGGGGACCTTTAAAGCTTATTTTCTTTTGCTCTTCAATAGGTTTAATTAAGGTTGGACTTGAGGCTTAATGTTGTTTGAAAGTTTGAGATTTAAAACAAAGCAACCCAAGAAACCTACATAACCACTGAAGCAGGTGTCTGTGTTAGGACTGGCTGGGTATGTGACTGCCTCAAATAGGAAAATTACCTGGCACTGTTATGAAGCAAAGCTTCCAATATTTTCACTTAGCAATCATTCAGAGAATGCTGAGATAAAATTTTCTATTAAGACAATTGGCATACATCTTTCTCCAAATTCGTGACATTAAGTTGGCTGGCCTTTGGTCTTCTTTCTTAGCATTAAGACTAACTCATGCGTTCTTTTCCTTATATCCTTCCCCTTATCCCAATTCTCTAGACATAGGTCCCTTTATTGCTTAGGGAATTTATTTCCTTTCTCACTTCCAGCTGGTCTCACACCTTGCTTAGCCATTAGATATGTTCACCACTTCATAAATTTTTCCATCACTATTAAATAAGAAGCATTTTAGTAAGGAAAATGTTTTGTCTTTAACAACAAAACAACCATAGATTTTCTCGATAATAATATCTTTAAGGAGGGATTATATCCAAATACCAAATAGGGAATTTATAAATGTCCTGATTAAAACAAGAACCTACCTGTGTTTAGTGATTGGTGTTTTATAATCTCAGGTAGTAGCTGGGAAAAACTGGCATTGTATTTGCCTGAAATTTTTAGAGACCTTACCTTTTGGAGAAGTTTTAGATTCACAGTGAAGTTGAGCAGGAAGTGCAGACAGTTCCCACATACCTTCTCCTCGCACACATGCACAGCCTCCTGTACCTTCAACATTTCCCAGCAGAGTGGTCCAGTTTTTACAATCAATGATCCTACAGTGCCACATCATTGCTATCCCAAATCCGCAGTTGGCCTTAGGGTTCACTCTTGGTGGTGTAAGTTGGACAAGCACATATATAATCACTGTGCTCAAATCACCCAGAGCAATTTCACTGCCCAAAAATCCCCTGTGCTCCCTCTCGTCTTCCCTCCCACCTCTCTAACTTCTGCCAGCCACTGATCTACTACATCATGGCTTTCCCTTTTTTCAGAATGTCGTACAGTTGAAATCATGCAATCTGCAGCCTTTTCAGATTCTTTCCCTTAGCTATGTGCATTTGATCTTACTCCATGCCTTTTTTTTTTTTTTTGACAGACAGAGTGGACAGTGAGAGAGAGAGACAGAGAGAAAGGTCTTCCTTTTTGCCATTGGTTTGCCCTCCCCTCCAATGGCTGCCGTGGCTGGCGCGCTGATCCGAAGGCAGGAGCCAAGTGCTTTTCCTGGTCTCCCATGGGGTGCAGGGCCCGAGGACTTGGGCCATCCTCCACTGCACTCCCTGGTCACAGCAGAGAGCTGGCCTGGAAGAGGAGCAACCGAGACAGAATCCAGCGCCCCGACCGGGACTAGAACCCGGTGTGCCGGTGCCGCAAGGTGGAGGATTAGCCTAGTGAGCCGTGGCGCCGGCCTCCATGCTTTGTTTTGAAAATATCCTTGTGTTGTAGAGCACCAGCATTTACTTTCCATCTCAGTGATGATTTGGGATAATTTATAAATTGATACACAAATCATTTTTTCTTAAAATAATTAAAAGCGGATGGTCCCTTCCTTTCAGGACACACAGACATGGACCGACACCACTAAAAAGTGGAAGAAGCAGAGGCTCAGTTTCCACATTAGTGGACAGTAAGCTACCTCTCCTCCCTGTGTGACTACAGAAGTGACTCTGCTCCTGCACAGCATTGCTAGACAGAAGTGGAAAAGATCACGGTGCCTTTAGCACAGACACCGAGAATATCACTTGAACTCTTTTCCCTTATTGTGCATAACGTTCTATTTTGTGATCTTATTTTTTCAAAGAATTTCAATAGTCCTTGAAAAAATGCATCGTTGATTTTAACAACCAAAGATTTGAGGCTGGCTCTTGGTGCAGTGGTTTGAGCTGCTATCTGTAGTACAGGCATCCCATATGGGTGCTGGTTTGAGTCCCGGCTGCTCCACTTCTGACTGAACTTCCGGCTAATGCTCCTGGGAAAGCAGTGGAGGATGGCACAGGTGCTTGGGCCCCTGCACCCGTGTTTGGAGACCTAGATGGAACTCCTAACTTCAGATCGTCCTAGCCCTGGCCATTGCAGCCATTTAGGGAGTTTACAGCAGCTAAATAAAGCATTTGGGGTTGCTTCTACCACAGCCTTTTCTTCAATATTGTGGAATTTCTCCAAAAGGTCAAGAAAAATAGTAACTATATCACAGGTTAATGTCTTTTCTTCTCTATATCCATTTGTTTTTTATTTGGATTCAGCTGTGCACTCACGTTTTGTCTTATTGGAAAATGTGTGGGCTGACTCACCTCCAGCATTCAAGCCATTTGAAGGTTTTTGTGATACCGTCCATTGGAGTCATTGGCATCACCACTTCTGAAGTGCAACAAGAGGCTGTTAGGTGTTTTTAGATCAAATTCTTGATTTCACAAATGAGAGAAATGAAGTACAAAGATTCTAGAAACTTACACAAAACTATTCATTTTTTTACCACAATAGCTGATGCTAGAAATTGCTCTTCTTAACCTCTTTCTTTCTATCCCTAAGTGTTATTGCTATATGTTTTAAAGCTTTGTTGAGATGCAATGATATACAAAGATTGCACATATTCAAGGCATGCATTTTGATGATTTTGAACAGATGTTTATACCCCTGATACTATCACCACCATCAAAGTACTAAACATATCCATTGTCAGTAAATATTTACTAGTGTTCCTTTGGTGTGTGTATGTGTGTTAAGAATACATAATCCGCGGCCGGCACTGTGGCACAGTAGCTTAATCCTCTGGCAGCGCTGACATCCCATATGGGCACTGGTTCTAGTCCTGGCTGCTCCTCTTCCTATCCAGCTCTCTTCTATGGCCTGGGAAAGTGGTAGAAGATGGCCTAAGTGCTTAAGCCCCTGAATCCATATGGGAGACCCAGAAGAAGCTCCTGACTCCTGGCTTCAGATCGGCTCAGCTCCAGCCGCTGCAGCCATTTAGGGAGTGAACTAGTGGATAGTAGACCTTTCTCTGTCTCTCCCTCTCACTGTTTGTAACTCTACCTCTCAAATAAATAAAATCTTTAAAAAAAGAGAACACGTAACACAAGATCTATCCTCTTAACATTTTATAGTAAATAACATCGGTGCTATGGTGTGCAGCAGATCTCTGGAGCATACTCATCTGGCATAATCAAAACCTTGTACCCATTGAACAACCATTTTTCATTTTATCTTCCCCCATCCTGAGTTTGATTATTTTGGACTCCTTGGAAAATGCAGTGTATAGCTGCAATGGAATACTTCTCAGTCTCCTCCTCCTCCTCCTTTTTTTTTTTTTTTTTTTAATGTAACTCATTTGAAAGGCAGAGTTACAGAAAGAGAGGGAAAACCAGAGAAAGAGATTTTCTATCTGTTAGTTCATTCCTCAAATGGCTGCAATGGCCTGGGCTGGGCCAGGAGGTGCTAGGAGCCTTGGACTCCAGCTGTGTCTCCTATGTGGATGGCAGGGGCATAAGAACTTAGGTCTTTTGCTGCTCTCTGAGGCACATTGGCATGGAGATAGATTAGAAGTGGAGCAATCAGAATTTGAACCAACGCTCATATGGGATGCCGGTTGGGGGCTTAATCTGCTGTGCCACAATACCATCTCCTTAGTCTTTTTAAAAAATTCTTTGTTTATATAAAGGAAACAAGATTCATGTACAAGTTATATACAGTTTTAAGAACATAATGATACTTCCCATCTCCCCCCCCTCCCATCCACCCTCCTCCTCTCTTTTAATTTTTGAAATGACATACTTTCAATTTACTGAACCCTCCACTAGATGAAGAATTTAACAAGTAGAAAAACTGCTCTTCCTCAGAATGTCAATTTTGCTCATATTCATTTTTGTGTTCTGTATATTAGTTATCTCAAATTAGAGAAAATATATGATATTTGTCTTTTTGAATTGGTTTATTTCGCTAAGCACAACAGTCTCCAAATGCATACATTCTGTTGCAAAAGATAGGATTGCATCCTTTTTATGGGTAACTAGCATTTCATCATGTGTTTATATATGATATACAATTTCTTTATCTAGCCATCAGGTGATGGACATGTGGGTTCATTCATATCTTAGCTATTGTGAGTTGAGCTGCTATAAACATGTGGGTACAGATAAGTATTTCATATGCTGATTTCATTTTCTTTGGATAAATTCCCAGGAGTGGAATGACTGGGTCATATGGTAGTCCTATTTTCAGATTTCTGAGGAATTGCCACACTTGCTTCTATAATGATTGTACTAGTTTACATTCTCATCACCTTATGTTCTTATATTTTTAAAATCTAAACTCTTTTTATCCCTCCCAGACTTCAGTAATCAACATTTTGTGCACAGATTGGTTTGGATAACTTTACTTTCTATATATAAGGAACACATGCAATATTTATCTTTTTGTGTCTGGTTTATCTTGCTCTGTTCCATCAATTTTGCTGAAAATGATGGGATTTCATTCCTTCTTATAGTTGAAGACTATTCCATCTTGTGTATATATATATATATGCATATATATATACACACACCACATTTTCCATATCCATTCATATGATGTTAAACACCTTGGTTGATTCCATATTTTGTCTGTGAACAGTATGTCTATAAACATGATGGAGCAGGTATCTCTTTGATACAATGATTTTATGTCTGTTTTTTAAAATTTTAATTAGTTTTTTAACTTTCATTTAATGGATATAAATTTCCGAAGTACAGCTTATGGATTACAATGGCTTTTTCCCCCAGTAACTTCCAGCCACCCACAACCCTCCCCTCTCCTGCTCTCTCTCCCATTCCATTCACATCAAGATTCATTTTCAATTCTCTTTATATACAGAACACTGATTTAGTATATATTAAGTAAAGATTTCAACAGTTTGCATCCACACAGAAACACAAAGTGTAAAATACTGTTTGAATACTAGTTGTAGCATTAAATCACAATGTATAACACATTTAGGACAGAGATCCTACATGAGGAGTAAGTGCACAGTGACTCCTCTTGTTGACTTAACAATTTGACATTCTTGTTTATGGCATCAGTAATCACCCTAGGCTCTTGCCATGAGTTGCCAAGGCTATGGAAGCCTTTTGAGTTTGCTGACTCTGATCTTATTTAGACAAGGTCATAGTCAAAGTGGAAGTTCTCTCCTCCCTTCAGAGAAAGGTACCTCCTTCTTTGATGACCTGTTCTTTCCACTGGGATCTCTTTCATATAGGTTTTTTTTTTTTTTTTTTTTTTTTTTGCCAGAATGTCTTGGCTTTCCATGCCTAAAATACTCTCATGGGCTCTTTGGCCAGATCAGAATGCCTTAAGGGCTGATTTTGAGGCCAGAGTGCTGTTTAGGACATCTAGCATTCTATGAGTCTGCTGTGTATCCCACTTCCCATGTTGGATCATTCTCTCTCTTTTTTATCCTATCAGTTAGTATTAGCAGACACTAGTCTTGTTTATGTGATCCCTTTGACTCTTAGTCCTATCATCATGATCAATTGTGAACAGAAATTGATTGCTTGGACTAGTGAGATGGCATTGGTACATGCCACCTTGATGGGATTGAATTGGAATCCCCTGGCACATTTCTAACTCTACCATTTGGGGCAAGTCCGATTGAGCATGTCTCAAACTATACATCTCCTCCCTCTCTTATTCCCACTCTTATATTTAACAGGGATCACTTTTCAGTTAAATTCTAACACTTAAGAATAATTGTGTATTAATTACAGAGTTCAACCAATAGTATTAAGTAGAACAGAAATAAATACTAAAAGGGATAAAGTATTAAGTTGTTCATCAACAGTTGGGGCAAGGGCAGATCAAGTCACCCTTTCTCATAGTGTCCATTTCACTTCAACAGGTTTCCTTTTTGGTGCTCGGTTAGTTGTCACCGATCAAGGAGAACAGATGATATTTGTCTCTTTGGGATTGGCTTATTTCACTCAGCATGATGTGTTCCAGATTCCTCCATTTTGTTGCAAATCACCAGATTTCATTTTTTTTTTTTACTGCTGTATGGTATTCTATAGAGTACATGTTCCATAATTGCATCAAATTGAGAAGTTTCTGTACTGCAAAAGAAACAGCCAGGACAGTGAAGAGGCAACCAACAGAATGGGAAAAAATATTTGAAACTATGCAACAGATAAAGGGTTAATAACCAGAATCTACAAAGAGATCAAGAAACTCCACAACATCAAAACAAACAACCCACTTAAGAGATGGGCCAAGGACCTCAATAGACATTTTTCAAAAGAGGAAATCCAAATGGCCAACAGGCACATGAAAAAATGTTCAGGATCGCTAGCAATCAGGGAAATGCAAATCAAAACCACAATGAGGTTTCCCCTCTCCCCGGTTAGAATGGCTCACATTCAGAAATCTACCAACCACAGATGCTGGCGAGGATGTGGGGAAAAAGACACTAACCCACTGTTGATGGGAATGCAAACTGGTCAAGCCACTATGGAAGTCAGTCTGGAGATTCCTCAGAAACCTGAATATAACCCTACCATACAACCCAGCCATCCCACTCCTTGGAATTTACCCAAAGAAATTTAAATTGGCAAACAAAAAAAGTGGTCTGTCGCTCCTCGTCTTCGTGGAGGAACGACACAGGACCCTGCGCTGTTCTTTTGTCTGCTCGGCCCTCCCTGGGTTTGCTGCTGGTTCTTCCCGGGTTGGCTACCGTCCCTTCCACCTCCGTGGAAGGGCGGTTCCCCCTGCCACATTCCCCACTTCCGCGGGGGAGCGGCACACCACCGGCCGGCTCTCTCGGGGGCTGCACAGGTGTTCCTCTTAGATGTTCCCCTTAGATGTTCCTGGTGCATGTTCTCTCTCTCCTCCTTTATAGTCCTCCTCCGCCAATCCCAACTCGGCTGCCCACACGCCAAGTATGCTGCTCTCCTCCAATCAGGAGCAGGATCAGCTCCTGGAGGTCATCACTCAAGTTGGCAAGAGGCAGCTGCGTAGAAGCTGTTTTCTCCTCTCCCAGCGCCATATTGTGGGAGAGCAGATGCATAGAATAAGTCTTAATTCCAGTAACTCAGTCCAGTCCGGGTTGCTCCCCACAGTGGTCTGCACCCCAATGTTTATTGCAGCTCAATTCACAATAGCTAAGACCTGAAATCAACCCAAATGCCCATCAACGATTTTAATTAGTTTTTAACATGATGTCATCCAGTTCAGTCCATTTTGATGGAAATGAGAGAATTTCATATTTTAATAGCTGAATAATATTCCATTGTGTATATATCACACTTTCTTTATCCATTCATCTGATGATGGACACCTTGGTTGGTTCCAAAGTTTAGCTGTTGTGTCGAGTGCTGCTATAAGCATGGTGGTGCAGGTAGCTCTGTGTATGTTATGTTCAAGTGTTCTGGGTATATATCCAGTAGTGGGATTGCTGGATCATGTGGTGAGTCTATTTCTAGTCTTTAAAGAAATCTCCACACAATTTTCCACAGTGGCTGCACTAATTTACATTCCTACCTACAATGCATAAGTATTTCCCTTTCTCCACATCCTCGCCAACATTTGTTACTCCGTTTTTGGATTTTGGTCACTCTGACACAGGTGAGGTGATATCTCACTGTGGTTTTGAGTTGGATTATTCTGATGGCTAGTGATGTTGAGCATTTTTTTCCTATATTTGTTGGCAATTTGTATATCTTTTTTTAAGAAATATCTATTGGAGTCCTCTGCCCATTCCCAGCTGGATTTATTGCTTTTTTCTTGTTGAGTTTTCTAAGTTGCTGATATTTTAGGGTTATTAATCCTTTGTCAAATAGGTGGTTTACAAATATTTTTTCCCATTTTGTTGGATGTCTCTTCACTCTGCTGATCATTTCCTTTGCTGTGTGAAAGCTTCTGAATTTGATATAGTCCCATTTATTTAGCTTTGCTTTTGTTTCTCATGCTTTGGGGATTTTGTCCAGTAAGTCATCCCCTACACTGATGTCTGGGAGTGTTTTCCTTACACTTTATTTCAATACATTCATAGTCTCAGATCTTAACTTTAGGTCTTTATCCATATTGAGTTAATTTTTGTATATGGTGAGAGGCATGGATCTAATTTCATTCTCTTATGTATATAAATCCAGTTTTGTCAGCACCATTTGTTGAAGCAACTATCCTTACTCCACTGTATGATCTAAGCACTTTTGTAAAAAATCAGTTGGTTGTATATATGTGAATTAATTTCTGGGTTTTATGCCAGTACCTTGTTGTTTTAACTACTATAGCTTTGTAGTAGATGCTTTGAAGTCAGATATTGTGATGCTCCCAGCTTGATCTTTCTTGTTCAGGATCAAGAAGTCTTGTGATTTCATATGAATTTTAGGATTCTTTTTCTAGTTCTGTAAAGAACATCATTGGTATTTTGATAGGGATGCCTTGAATCTGTAGATGCTTGTAAGAAGCATAGACATTTTAGTGATATTGATGCATCTGATCCATGAGCAAGGAATATCTCTCCCATTTTTCACTTCTGTGATTAAATTTATTCCTAGATATTTGATTTTTTGGTATCATAAATGGGATTTCTTTCTTGATTTCTCTGTGAGTTCTTCATTAGCATGCAGAAATACTACTTTTTAATATTTTTTTGACAGGCAGAGTTAGACAGTGAGAGAGAGACAGAGGGAAAGGTCTTCCTTTCGTTGGTTCACCCCCCAAATGGCAGCTACGGCTGGCGTGCTGTGCCGATCTGAAGCCAGGAGCCAGTTGCTTCTTCCTGGCCTCCTATGTGGGTGCAGGGCCCAAGCACTTGGGCCATCCTCCACTGCACTCCTGGGCCACAGCAGAGGGGTGGACTAGAAGAGGAGCAACCGGGACAGAACTGGCGCCCCAGCTGGGACTAGAACCTGGAGTGCTGGCCCCGCAGGCAGAGGATTAGCCTAGTGAGCCACGGTGCTGGCCTACTTTTTAATATTTTTAACCAGCAACTTTATTGAATTGGTTTATCAATTCTAAAATCTTTTGTGAAGTGTTTAGATTTTTCCATGTGCAACATCATGTCATCTGGAAACATGGATAATTTGACTTCATCTTTTCCAAACTTGATGCCCTTTATTTCTTTCTCCTCCCTAATTGCTCTCACTAAAATTTCCAGTATTATATTGAATGAAAGTTAAGAAAGTGGACACCTTGTGGTGTTCCAGAGCTGAGGGAAAATATTTTCAGCTTTCCCCATTCATATCAGCTCTTGGTTCATCATATATAGTCTTTATAATTTTGAAGAGTGTTCCTTCTATATCTAATTTGTGGAGGGTTTTGATCACCCAGGGATGTTAAATCTTATCAGATGCTTTCTCTGCATCTATTGATTTGATCACATGTTTTTTGTTTTTTATTCTATTGATGTGATTTATGACATTTACTGATTTGTGAATGTTGAACTATCCTTTCATTTCTGGGCTAAATACCACTTGTTTGTGATGTATAATCTTTTTGATATGGTTTTGCATTTGATTTGCTAGTATTTTGTTGTGAATCTTTGCATCTGTGGTCATTAATAATATAGGTCTATAGTTTTCTTTTCATATTGTGTCTTTGATTTTGGTGTCACAACAATGGTGGCCTCTTAGAAAGCATTTGGCAGAGTTCCATTCTGTTCAATATTCTGGAATAGTTTGAAGAGTTTTGGAGTTACTTCCTCTTTGAATGTTTTGCAGAATTCAGTAGTAAAGCCATCAGGTCCTGGACTTCTCCTTGATGTAAGGTTATTGATTAGTACTTCAATCTCATTGTTTGTTATGGGTCTGTTTAGGCTGTCTTTTTTTTTTTTTCTAAATTTATTTATTTGAGAGATTTACAGAAAGAGAGAGAGAGAGAGAGAGAGAGAGAAACTTTCATCTGATGGTTCACTCCTCAAACAGCCTCAGTGGCCCGAGCTGGACCCAGTCCATAGCCAGGATCCAGGAGATTCTTCTGGGTCTCCCACTTAGGTGGAGTGGCCCAAGTACTTGGGCTTTCCTTCACCGCTTTTCCAGGCACATTATCAGGGATCCGGATGACATGTGGAGCTGCTGTGACTTGAACTGGTGCCCATATGGGAAGCTGGTACTGCAGGAGGTATATTTACCCACAACATCACACTGTGAGCATCATGGTTGTCTATATCTTATTGATTTAATCTTGGCAAGTTAGATGAGTCCAGGAATTTAACATTTCTTCAAGGTTTCTGGTTTATTAGCATATAGTTCTTCATAGTGGTTTCTTATGATCCTTTCTTTGTATTTCAGGGGTGTCAGTCGTCTCCTTTTTCATCTCTAATTCTATTTGAGATTTTTCCCTTTTTTGTTAGTCTGGCTAGAGGTTTATCTATTTTGTTTATCTTCTGAAAGAAACAATTTTTTGCTTTGTTATTCTTTATTTTTATTATGTGAAAGTCAGAGTAACATCAAGAGAAGGAGAGATAGACAGAGAGAGAAGAGAGTGGTCTTCCATTATCTGGTTCACCCTCTAAATGACTGCAATGACAAGGGCTTTGCCAGGCCAAAGCCAGGAGCCAGGAGTTTCATCTGGATCTCCCACATGGGTGCTGGGGCCCAAAGACTTGGGCCATCCTCCGCTGCTCTCCCAGACACATCATCAGGGACCTGGATCAGATGTGGTGCAGCTGGGATTCGAACCCACATCCATATAGGATGCTGGCATTGCAGACAGCTGCTTGACTGCTGTGCCACGGTGCCAGCCCCTGTTGATCTTTTGTATTTTTCTTTTTAAGTTTCTATTTCATTTATTTCTTCTCTTACCCTTATTATTTCTCAACTTCTGCAGATTTTAGTTTTGGCTTGTTCTTGTTTTTCTAAGTCTTCCTGATGCATGATTAGATCTTGGATTTGAGCTGTTACTCCTTTTTAGTGTTAAGCACTTAATGCTATAAACTTCCTTCTTAATACTGCTTTTGCTGTATCCCATAGGTTTTTATAGGTTGCATCAAAAGCTTTGAGAAAGCTTTTGATTTCCATCTTAATTTCTTCAATGATTCAATGATTATTCAGTAGCATGTTGTTTAATTTCCAAGTATTTATGAGGGTTCTATTGATATCCTTGTTGATATGTGTTTTCTGTTCTTTTATGGTCTAAGAAGATACAAGGCATAATTTCAATCTTTTTAAATTTGCTGAGACCTGATTGGTGGCCCAATATGTGGTTTATCCTAGAAAATGTTCCATATGCTAATGAGAAGAATGTGTATCCTGTAGCTGTTGGGTGAAATGGCCTGTACATGTGTGTTAGGTCCATTTGCTCAATAGTACATTTCAACTTTGATGCATATTTGTTGCTTTTCTGTCTGGATGATCTGTCCTTTGAGGAGAGTAGGTTATTAAGTCACCTACTAGTATTGTATCAGACCCTTTAGGTCTAATAGTATTTCCTCTACATATCTGGGTGTTCCTGTGTTGGGTGCATATATATATATATATATATATATACACACATACATATATATATGATTGTTATGGCATCTTGCTGTGTTGAACCATTTGTCAAAATATATTGTCCTTCTTTTTATAGTTTTGATTTAAAGTCTGTTTTATCTGATATCAGAATGGCTACATGTTCTTGATTTTGGTTTCCATTTTCCTGGTATATCTTTATCCAATCCTTCACTTTCAGCCTGTGTGTATCTTTGTGAAGTGAGTTTCTTGTAAGCAGCATTTAGTGGGGTTTTAGTTTTTTTAATCCATTTAACCATCCTAAGTCTTTTGGTTGGTGAATTTAATCCATTTACATTCAAGGTTAGTATTGATAGATAAGAAATAAGATCTATCATTTTGCTAATTGGATAATGATTCTACCTGCTTTGTTAGTGAATTTGGTGGTGACGTGTATTTTATGTTTACTTCTAATGCAGGATACCCACCTGGATTTCTTGTAAGACTAGTCTGCTAGTTGTGGGTTCTCTCAGTTTTTGCTTATCTGGAAAATACTTTATTTCTCTTTTTCCTTCACTTTTAAAGGATGGAAGTTTTTTGGTCTTTTAAGACCTTGAACATATCATCTCACTCTCTTTTTGGCCTTTAGGGTTTTTGCTGAGGAATCTGATGTTAATTTCACTGGTTTTCCTTGATATGTAACTTGACACTTTTACTGTCTTTAGGATTCTTTCCTTGTCTTTAACTTTTGATAATTTGACAACTATGTGCCTTGGAGAAGGCCATTTTTGGTAGATTTTGCTTGAGGTTCTTTTCTTGGGGTCACTATTTCTCTTTCAAGACCTGGGAAATTTTCAACTAGTATTTCATTTAGCAGGTTCTAAATCCCTTTTTCCTTTTCTTCTCCTTTAGGAATGCCTATAATATAAATATTTGGCTGTTTAATGGTATCCCCCTATTTCACATAAATTTTCTTCATTATTCTCAATTCTTTTCTCTTTATTTTTGCCTGATTGGGTTATTTCAAAATTGTCCATGAGGTCGAAATTTTTCTTCCACTTGGTCTAATCTTTTTTTTTAAAGCTCTCAATCCTACTTTTTATTTCACTGATAAATTTCATCTCCAAAATTTCTATTTTGTTCATCTTAATGAGTCTTTTCTCCTGAGTAATATTTTCATTCATGTCACTCATTGATTTCCTCATTTCTGTAGTCTGCCTGTATTCTCTTGCATCTCATTGAGTTTCCTTATGATCATTATTCTGAATTCTGTTATTTCCTGTATTTCCTTCAGTTCAGTATCTGATTCTGGTACATTGTTGTGTTCTTTTGGAGGGGTCATGCTGTATTGCTCTTTATGGCTCCCAGGTCCCTACGGTGCTGTCTGTCCATCTGGTGGACTCATCTCTTCTCCTTTATGGTGTAGGTTTTATTGGAAAAGAGTTTATATGGTTTAGCTGGAATGAAGGATATTGCTTGGCTTCTTGCTTGGCTTTGGTTTTAAGGGAGCCCAGGAGTGTAGTCTCTGAGTGATGTCTTTTGTGTTAATCAGCGTCAGCTGTGTCAATAAGTGGTCTAGTCTGCTGCAGTTTCTAGGGATAGAAATGTGGCTTTGATTTGAATAAGGGTTTCCTTGGGTGTGTATCTTTGGCCCACAGAGAGTTTGGTGTCAGTCTCCCTGGTGAATGTGATAGCCAGGATTTTGTTCTTGTTGCTGAAGGAGACAAGAGTATCTGTCCCTTGTCCTACTGGCAAGCCTGAGTGATGCTGGGCCTTGTGACTTCAGTTGCTGTGGCTCTATGTGTGTGTAATATGACGGACCTGTCCTCAGGTTCTGCTAAGAGAGTCCAACTTGTGCTCTGGCTTCGAATACTGACAGCCCTAGTCTAGTGACAAAGAATGTGAAGTGAATCCCATTCCAGTCCTACAGTGTGACTACCAGATACTCAGAAATTACTTTGTAGGCTGTGAGTCTAGAGAGGTACAATGTAGGTACTCCCCTAAGTCCACTGGGTAGATTCCAGTGGCACTGAGAAATTTAGAATGAATTGTTACATTCGTGGTGCTGCAGGGTATAGTGAGGCCATTCTCCAAATCTCCCAGGGTGAGAGTGGATTTTTTTATGGGCTGCTTCTGGTGTTAGCTCCCAACTGCTGAGGCAAATCTCCTGGGCTCACATACAATATGTGAGCATGGGCTGCCTGATTGTTAATTGCAATCTCCAAATCATAATTTGGAATAAACCTTTTTTCTTCCCCAAGCTCCCCAAGGAGCTCCTCTTGGGCATTTCAGTTAAAGTAATGAAAAAAGGATTAATACAGTCTTCACAAATTCAGAATGAGATATGGTATCTCCATCTAGAAAGACGCATCTTAGCTCCATAATCAACATCAGATCAAGATTTAACTATGTATCAGCTCTAAAGTTGCTTCTTAGGGATAATTTTCTTCCAGATTTTAAGATCCTTGTGAATCTCAAAAAATAATCATTTCTCTATACTCATTGGTGTTTAGTGACTGGAAGAAATGTTAATGTATTTGTGCTCCATATCTTAATTGGAAAGAGAGTATTAGGCTGCTTTCCCATGCAAATCTCAGCTAGGAGAGTCCTTTTTTCTCCTTTGGTATAAAAAATGATGCCCAGAAATGCAATCATTCTTAAAGATGACTTTTATCTCGTTACACCTGTTATGATTCTTCTGTTACAGGCAATACCAAAGCTGCTTTAGCTGTGTTTAGCTTTCTCAGCTATTTGTGATACAGTGGAGTGAAACAATGTAAAGAAAGATTGTATTTGCTCTTGGAAGGAAGGATAAATATTTCTCTTAAATCAACAGGAAAAATCCTACAAGTCATTAGGGGTCAATCAGCATTATTACAAAAAGGTGAGGCAAAAAAGACAATGAGAAAAAATTAGTCTTTATAAAATTAACCTGGAATTTCATCCAGGTTCTGCTGCCCTTTGTGAGGATTTGGGCAAGTCACAGAATTTTTTTTTTGGTTTAGCTTCTAGAAAGTGAAGTTATGTACATGTTATGTTGCAGGGTTAACGTAGGGGTCACACGCATAATTCCTGTGTGAGTCATGCATGTTGAGCAGAAGGTGAAATGAGGCAGTGGACCATGGGTGTGGGAAGGAAGGTGCTGACGAAGAACACCTGTAATGCTCCAGGTGTGAGGGTGGAGCCACGCAGAAAGGGCTGTCATCTTATCACAGCATTGACCTCTGGGACTTTGGAAGAGGAGGGTGCAAGACAGCCATGCTTCTGAATTTGGGCATGGAAATGGTAATTGCAAATCATAAAAAACTGGTTAACAGTACTCATGACTTCATAAGGCAATGCTCCTTATTGAAGGCTGAAGTTATCTTCTGCAAAAAAAAAAAAAAAAAAAAAAAAAAAAAAAAAAAAAAAAAAAAATTTCCCCAGGGCCAGTGCAGTGGTGCAGTAGGTAAATCCTCTGCCTGCAGCGCTGGCATCACGTATAGGCACTGGTTCTAGTCCTGGCTGCTCCTCTTACAATCCAGCTTTCTGCTGTGGCCTGGAAAAGCAGTAGAAGATGGCCCAAGTCCTTGGGCCCCTGCACCTGTGTGGGAGACTGGAAGAAGTTCCTGGCTCCTGGCTTTGGATCAGTGTAGTTCGAGTTGTTATGGCCATTTGAGAGGGTGAACCAACGGATGGAAGACCTCTCTCTCTGTCTCTCCCGCTCACTGCTGTAACTCTACCTCTCAAATAAATAAATAAAATCTTTTAAAAAAAAGTTCCCCAACTTATTTTTGACAAATTTGGTGAACATTTAAAATGTCCCATCATAACCAAGCAAAAATAATTTCAGCTGCAAATAGGAAGGAGTGGTACAGTGGGAAGAGACTAAAGTAATTGAGGAAGATGGTGAAATCAGGAGACGCAGAGGAGAGGAATTACACAGAGAGAAGCAGATTACTTGAAAAGTCAAGCAATAAAGTGCTAGAGGTGAGCTTCCATGATACCTGTGAGGTGGGATTTATTCCTGAAACAGTCTCAAGAGAAAAGGCCCAGGCTTCCTGGGAGAATATTAGAGTGATTTTAATGAGCAGATGAAGCAGGAAAATGATAGTTCAAACAAGGTTTCTCTGCATATATTCATTAAACTTACATAAAGTCAACGGGCCCATGGTCTAAAACAAGGGTTTATGAGAATTGGTATTTTGTGAGTAATTGCAGCTTGATAGTTCCAGTCAGGAGAAATTCTGTAGAAGCAGCTGAAACCACTCATCATGGACGGGCTCCTTAATGATAAAGAGCATCCTTATAAAATCAAAGCTGGTTGTTCGTATCTCTGCTGATACTTATGGTCATTTGTTGCTTTTCTTTTCCATTGTTTATCTTTTAAAAAATTCGGTTTTAGCCACTGTTTTCTTGAGAATAGTTTATGGATAAGTTGTGCATGATGTGGCGAGTTACTGTAAAAAGAGGGGTTAGAGCCCGAAGGTTAGGAAAGTAAATTGAAATTCCCCCCTAGTTAATGTGACTTTTTAGATTACAACCAATTGATCTGCTTGAATAAGGCATGTGCAATTTTCTGTATGTGCATTGCACTTCAATTATAAACTCAAAAGAATTATAATTATCCTGCATTTCCTTGCTTCAACATTTCAAAGTGATAAGAGCCATCATTAATGGAACATATTTTCAAAACCAAGCTATTGTACTTCCAATAGCCTTAGTTCTGTCAGTGGGAGAACACTGGGCTCACCCTCTTTTTGATTCTGGATAAATGTACAGAAGTCAGCCCATCTATTCTCCTTTACCCTTCCATAAATTCTGGATGCCTTTTCAGAAATATCTGGGATATCTGTTCCGTTATCTCTTCTGCAGTTCACCTCAGAACATCTGGGGTCTAAGGAACCTCATCATTTCTTTAGTGTTTATTAGCTTCCCTCCCAACAGGAAAAGCATTTCTGGTCTGCAGCCCACAGCACTTTTTTTCTTTGCCATAGTGTTAGAAGTTGAATTTAATTAGACATCTACCAATCCCTGGTTAGAGTTGAATTTTCTAGAAAATAAAGGCACTTTTAAAATCCTCCATTTGGCAAGACCTGTCAGATTATGTGTTTGGGCATGGAAGAAGCTGATACCTCTCAAAAGTGCTCTCTGCTTCAGGAGACAAAAGTGAATTTTGCCACTTCTTAGAGGCAGAGATTTATTTGCCAAAGGCAACCTAAGAACTGTTGGGGTGGATTAGTGGGGATGAACCTCAATAAGCCTCAAATCTCTTGGCTGTTTTGAAATAATTGGGCATTTATTTTACATGAGGGTGAACAGCTCAGCAAAATTCACTTCTGGGGATTAAACTCAGAACACAAAGCTGAGCTGCAGAATCACCTTGGCTGGGAGGAGCCTATCAAGGTTCAGCTCAGACATATGGCTCAGGGAACCCTGGGTCTCATTTCTCCCAACTCAGGCCCATTCTTAATTTCACCTTTCTTTCCTACAGCAATGTGGGAGACTGTTATTTTATAATCTTCTAATTCTGTCTCCATTATCTTTTTATTCCTCCTAACCATTTTTTACATCTCAGGGTGGAATAGTGGAGCCCAAGGGTGGGGTGAGGGAGTTAGGCAGTGGTGCTGCCAGATTGTAACAAATAGATGTGAATTGTACATGCAAACGTAGGGGATAATGGGAGTCAGGATTCTGTCTGTCAAGCAGGCAGCTGTATACATGAACAAGTAAAACGATGTAAGCTTTGCTGCTGCATTGGACTGGGAATGAAGATGCTGTGAGCCTTGAGGGGGCGTGAGAGCGCCATTGCCTCACTCACTGTGAGTGCACCAGTCTTCCAGGTCTTGGCTTCTACCTACCATTCTCCTTTAGAAAGAATCAGGCTGCTCTAATTGGAGAGTTTAGGCCATTTACATTCAAGGTTACTCTCTATACGTAATGACTTGGTCCTGCCATTTTTCTGTGACTACTCCTATTGCTTGCTTTGGATTTCCTTTGTACTTTTACTGGGAGATTTTCTGCCTTCACATTCTTTCATAATGATGGCTATCTTTCTGAGTTTCTGCATGTAGCACATCCTTAATCATCTTTTGTAAGGCTGGACGAGTGGTGACAGATTCTTGCAATTTCTGTTTATTATGGAAGGTCTTTATTTTACCTTCATTCATAAATGAGAGCTTTGTAGGGTACAGTATTCTGGGTTGAAAGTTTTTTTTCTCTCTTAAGATGTGAACTGTGTCTCTCCATTGTCTCCCAGACTGTAGGGTTTCTGATGAGAAGTCAGCTGTGAGTCTAATTGGAGATCCTCTGAAAGTAATCTGGCATTTCTCTCGTGCACAATTTAGAATCTTTTCTTTATGCATTACTGTTGAAAATTTAACGGTGTGTCATGGTGAAGATCTTTTCTGGTCGTCTATAAAGATTTCTATGTGCCTCACATATTTGGATGTCTCTTTCTTTCTCCAGTTTAGGGAAATTTTCTGTAATTATCTCATTGAATAAGCCTTCTAATCCATTCTTGCTTTCCATACTATCAGGACCTCCTAAGACCCATATGTTGGGTCATTTGCAAATAATGCATAAATCTCCAACACTGCAGTTTTTCTTATTTCTTCTTCTTTTTTTGGTCTGAAAAAAATTTTTAAAGATTTGTCTTCTATATCAGATATTCTTTCTTCTGCCTCATCAGGTCAGTTATTAAAGGCTTTCCAGTGTAATTTTTGACATACTGGATTCATTATTTCTAATATTTCATTTTAATTTCTGTTCACAATCTCAATTTCACGGGAGAATTTTTCCTTCATTTCATGTATGGATTTCTTTAATTTGTGAATTTGCTTCTCAATGCTTCTGAGCCATCCTTTGATTAATCTTTTGAATTTCATATCAGGCATTTCATCAATCTCTTCATCTTCATATTCTAATATTGAAGTGTGGTGTTTCTTTTTTATTTTTATTATTATTATTATTATTATTTTTATTTTTGACAGGCAGAGTGGACAGTGAGAGAGAGAGACAGAGAGAAAGGTCTTCCTTTGCCGTTGGTTCACCCTCCAATGGCCACTGTGGCCGGCACATCGCGCTGATCCGAAGGCAGGAGCCAGGTGCTTCTGGTCTCCCATGGGGTGCAGGGCTCAAGCACTTGGGCCATCCTCCACTGCACTCCCAGGCCACAGCAGAGAGCTGGCCTGTAAGAGGGGCAACTTGGACAGAATCTGGCGCCCCGACCAGGACTAGAACCCGGTGTGCCAGCGCCGCAAGGTGGAGGATTAGCCTAGTGAGCCGCGGCCCCGGCCCTGAAACATCTTATTATGCCAGAACATAAGAAGCTGCTGAAAGAATTATGGAGACTTTCTAAATGGACACATAAGCCAACCAGAAGGAGCTATAAGTGGCTGAACCTAGGACAATATGCTCAAGAAACAATAAAAATAACCCTACTTTACACGAGTAAGATTTAATTGATAATGACTTCAGTCAATAAATGTAGAGAAAGTCTGTCCTTAAAATAGAATGCCACTAATAAATGTAAACGGAATTAGAAATTACAAAATCATTGTAATTAGAAAATTGTGGTAGTAATTCAGCAAATTTCAATGGGTGTTATAACTAGTGGTGAATGTTTGATGAGGGATAGAATATTTTCACAGTCTCAAAGTACCCTCTCAGAAAATGTTATTAAAGACGGAGGATTAAAGTACATACTATACTGCAGACAATTATACAGGCATCACCTTAATTAAATGGTCAAAGTCAACAGTATCATTAATGGGACAGGTCAAAATTACGTGTTACCACAGAAAGACAAATACTGCATGATTTCACTTACATGTGGCTTCTAAAATATGCAGAGAGAAACTCATAATAGAATAGTGCCTTCCAGAGGCTGAGGAAGAGAGGAATGGGAAAGATTGTCATCGAGTACAAAGGCTCAGTTTTGCCAAATGAGTAAGTTCTGCAGAGCTAATACAGGGGTGATGCCTGTAGTTAACAGTACTTTATTTGAACATGAGATAGGAGACTAGACTTTAACTGTTCTTGCCATTCACATACAAGTGTTAAATATGCAAGGCGATGGATGCATTAATTACTTTGATTTGGTGATCATTTTCTAATATGAAGTTGTATCAAAGCATCTAGCTGTACACCTTAAATAAACACACATTTTCTTTGTACATTATACTTGAATAATGGTAAGATAATAACACTGTAATAAAGTGCTTTAAAAAAATAAATACCCTATGGATAAGGAAAAAAATGTGTCACCAGATAGAAGGCAATGAGAAGAAAACAGGATCACAAATGCTAGCTTCAAGGAAAGAGCAGAGAAACTAAACCTGAGGGATTTTTCAAATTGGCCTCTTATCTTCAAAAGTGTCAAAGTCATATTAACTTTACGATTTGATCGTTGTGCTCTGTGGTTATGTAAGATATTATGCTGTACTTCTTTGCTAGAATTACAAACAACAGAGTTTTCATTGACAGAGAATCCAGTGAAAAGTTTTTCTAAAATGGGATTGGAAATGTTCCTATATTATTCTTTAAAAATTATTTATTTAGTGTAATAGTTAAAATGTATGTGTCATGTTATTGGAAATGCTAAAATCTATTATTATATATCAACTTAAAAGGCTTATTAACTATCAACTTTTTTAAAAATATAAAGTCAGGAATTGAGGTATACCAGTGTGCCATGGCTGTGATTTTGCTTCTCTGATAAATATTTGTGAAATTCTATTCTGTTTCAGGCACAGTAACCTTCCTCTTGCAGCTTGAGAGGCAGAGGACAGATGATCTAGTAGGAAATCATTGGGAATTTCCAACAAGTTGCAATGTTGTGAGCACAGGAGGACTGAGTCTGGGGCCCTTTTCTTGGAAATTATGTCTTTGCTCCACTTTCAGATATCAAAGGGCAAAGGCACAAAGGAAACTGGGAAAGAGTGAAGGAGTGGGATAGAGGTGGTAGGAATCACTCACAAACACATGTGTGAGAAGATAAGATAGAAATTCAAGGGAGCCACAGGGAAGGGCAGATAGAGGAAGAACAAGGGAATAGGTAAAAATTGCTGGCGTGAGCAAGGGCAGGCCGAGGTGAGGGAGGTGGGCAGGGAAAGAGGCTCACTGGGGCAGAGAGTTATAGGGGCAGAAAGACCCAGAGGCATGGGGACTGACAGTGAGAGACCTTGAGCTGCACCCAGGGAAGCTGCACTTGGCTGGTGCAACAGTTCACTAGAGCTCCAGTGGAGGCAAAGAGTTAGGAATAGAGAAGTAGAAGGGGACAGATCAGAAAGAGACTGTAAATACTGTAAGTTCTGGACTTCATTGAAGGGTAGTGATCAACCATTTTAAGATTTCACAGTTGGTGCATGAACATTGAGGTTTCTGTAGTTTTTCTAGAGTTTTACCTTAAGCAAGTGCGTTCTAGTTTTCGTTGATGCATGTTAATACACTTCATTTAGGCTTTTGATAGGTATTTTATTTTCTTTCAACTTTTACTGAAACGTTATATGTGTATGTATATGTATGGAGACTTCTAAAATTCATGAAAAATGGAATTAAAAGTTAGAGGCAGGCATTTGATTTAGCAGTTAAGATATTGATTAGGATGTCTGCATCCCACATCAGACTGCCTGGGTTTGATTCCTAGGTCCACACCTAATTCCAGTTTCCTGCTGATGTGTAACCTGGGAGGCAGCAGTGATGGCTCAAGTGGTTGGGTCCCTACCACCCACATGGGGACACCCGGATTGAGTTCGTGACTTTAAATTTCTGGTTGTTGTATTTGGGGAGTGATTCAATGGATGACAGCTTTATTTGCCTCTCTTCTTGTGCCTCTCTCTCTCTGTGTGTCTGCCTCTCAAATAAACAGATTTTTTTTAAATAGGTCTATTTTGATGTAAAATTTCTGAAATCCATGCTTGGTTTCTTCATAATATGCATTTTCCATAAAGTTTTTGAAGATCTCTCATATATGTGTAATATATGTGTGTGTCTATCTACCTAATTATCTGGAAAATGTCATAAATGGTGTTTGATAATTTTATTTTATTTTATTTATTTTTGAAAAGATTTTACTTATTTATTTGAGAGTTAGAGTCACAGACAGAGGGAGAGACAGAGAAAAAGGTCACCTATCTGCCGGTTCACTCCCCAAACAGCCGCAATGGCTGCAGCTGTGCCAGTCTGAAGCCAGGGTCCAGGTCTCCCACGTGGGTGCAGAGGCCCAATCACTTGGGCCATCTTTTCCCAGGCCGGCAGCAGGGAGCTGGATCATAAGAGGAGCAGCCAGAACTTGAACTGGTGCCCACATGGGATGCCAGCAGTGCAGGCAGACACTCAGTCTACCACGCCACAGCACTGGCTCCAACTTTGATAATTTTTCAAAAATGGAATATAACCACATAATCAAAGAAAGAAACAGACCATTTCTGCCACCATCGAAGTTCCCCTTACAGAACCTTCCAGAAATTAACTTTTACAAAGGTAATTGCCATCCTCACTTTTGATAGTGTGAATTATTTTATCTGTCTTAGTAATTCATCCATGGAATTACATTGCATGCATTCTTTTGGGTTTGGAATTTTTTTATTAACATATGTTAGTGAGATTCAACCCTGTTATGGCAGGTAACTAGACATTGGATATTCTTGTTAATGTATAGTGTTCCAATGTGTAAAAATAGAATGAATTATTTACATTTTACAGGGGATAGACATTTGTATATTCTCCAGTTTGAGATTATTATGAACAATGCTGCAATGAACATTCTAGCATGTATCTTTTGATGATCATGTGCATGCATTTCTTTTGTGTTTTTACCTAGGAGTGGAATTGCTGTGTCATATAATGCATAATTTAGGTTTAGTAGAAAAGTATCAAGTTTTCCAAGGTGGTTGTAATACTCTACACTCTAACCAACAATATATAGGATTTTTTCCTCTCTATGTTCTTAACGAACACCTGGCATTTTCAGTCATTGTAGCAGGAGAGTTGTGGTATTGAATTCTGACGAAGTTGACACGTTTTTGCATGTTTGTTCTCAATTTGCATTCTTTTGTGCAGTGTCTGTTCAAACCACTTGTCAGTTTTTGTTAGATGATATATCTTTTTTATTATTTATTTGTAGGAATTCTTCATATATTCTGGCTTTTAATTCTTTGTTGAATATATTTATTATGATTATTTTCTCTTTGTGGATTGAATTTTAATATCTTCTTTAGGTCTTTGGATGAACAGACGTTCTTAATTTTAATATGATCTTCTTTATAACTTTTTAATGGTTAGTTCTTGCCATTTTTAAAGAAATCTTGCCTACTCCAAGGTCATAAGGAAGTTCTCTATAGTTTCCTCTAAAAGCTTTATTGTTATACCATTTACATTTAGATATGCAATCTATCTGGTATTGATTTTTTTGTCTTGTGTGATGGAGTCAGTGTATATTTTTTTCATATGGAAATAAAATTGGCCCGGTGCTGCTTATTGGAAACATTATCCTTCCCCCCACTGAAATATAGTGTCATCTTTTTTGTAAGTTAGAAGAATGTGTGTGTGTGTGTGTGTGTGTGCTCATGCATGTGTATGTATTTTGTTCTGTCTCCTTCAGTTTTTAGTGCACAGACTTCACAGAACTCATATATCTGTCACTATTTAGTTTTTAATTTGTTTGGTCTGGTGCTTATAGAGGAAAACTCTGTGTCCCCCAAGCTCAATATATATTTTAGCAAAATGATGTGCAGTTAAAGCTTCTTCTCATTCCGCATGTAGTTGATAGACTCTGCAAATCACTTGCAGATGTTGAGACACTGTCAAGGGTTAACAAAGAATGGAAGGGGAGAGGGAGTGGGAAAGGGGAGGGTTGCAGGTGGGAGGGACGTTATGGGGGGGAAGCCATTGTAATCCATAAGCTGTACTTTGGAAATTTATATTCATTAAATAAAAGCTAAAAAAAAAAAAAACAAAAGCATTGTGCATCTCAGTGTTCTTGCTCTTAACAAAGACCTTTTACTGTCTCCAAAATAATAGCTAACAATGTTGCTGTTGGTTAAGATGCAGTTTTTTTATTTTTAGCCTTTTGCATACTAACTTCACAGTTTGTTATTTATATCTTGGTGTTGTGCTGGGTTTCAGCTACCTTTCTAAGGAAATTGGTAAGTGTTTTGTTTCTATGGTTTGCATTAGATAATAGTAGTTCAGTGATTCCTGCTTTTTGTGCAACCATATGATTTTCAAGAAATTGTTATGCTAGGCTAGAGATACATAGATTTGCCCACTCAGCTTTTGCTTTTTTTTAAATGTAGACTTAAAATGCATAATGTATTTGTAAGATTTCCATGACTCAGATTTTGGGCCTATACAAGTGTAGAAATGTCCTTTTCTTCTCCTTCATTTAAAGCAGGATATTTTGATTTTGGTAAAGTAATCGTTAAATATGTAAATTAGTGAAAGCTTAAACCTAAATTTTTGCTACAGTTACACTGGTTCCCTTGAGACACTATGTATTCCATAACTATTATCACTTTATTTATATATATATATATATAATCATTTAAAAGTGTAGAGTATTTTTTTTCAAGATTTATTTATTTATTTGAAAGTCAGAGTTACAGAAAGGAAGAGGTAGAGAGAGAGAGAGAGAGAGAGAGACAAAGATACAGAGAGAGGGAGAGAGAGAGAGAGGTCTTCCATATGATGGTTCACTCTCCAGATGGTTGCAATGGCCAGAGCTGAGCCAATATGAAGCTATGGGCCAGGAGCTTCCTCCACATCTCCCAGGTGAGTATAGGGGCCCCAGGACTTGACCCATCTTCTACTGCTTTCCCAGGTCATGGTAGAGAGCTGGATTGTAAGTGGAGCAGCCGGGACTTGAACTGGCGCCCATATGGGATGCTGGCAGTGCAGGTGGCGACTTTACCTGCTACCTCACAGTGTCGGCCCATAGAATAGTTTTTAATTTACAGAAAATTTGTGAGAATATGCAGAGATCCCATATAACAGTTTTCCAGTGGTTTTCGAAATTTTACATTACTGTGGTATATTTGTCACAATTGATGAACCAATACTGAAATGTGATTATTAATTAAAGCCTATACTTTATTGAGGTTTCCATAGTTTTACCCAGTATCCAGTTTTGTTCTAGGATCACTTTCAAGATACTGCTTTTGGACTGATCAAGATTGCTTAGGCTCCTCTGGACTCTGACAGTTTCTTAGACTTTCCTGTTCTGATGACTTGACAGTTTGGAGCAGTGTTGGTCAAATGTTTTATAGCGTTACTCTCCAACTGGAATTTGTCTGATGTTTCTCATATCATTCTACTGGGATAACTTTGGGAGAGGAAGACCACAGAGGTAAAGTGCTGTTTTAATCACGTCATCTAAAGGGCACACACTGTGAACATGAGTCAAGATCGTGTTCGTTGATGTTAACTTGGATCACCTGGCTGTCAGTGTTAGGTTTCCCCCGTAAAGTAGCTTTCCCTCTTACCACTGTACTGATCTGTGTCCACACTTAAGGAGTAGAGTTATTCACTCTCTTCCTTGGGAAGAAGTATGTAAATAAATTATGTGGAATTCTTCTGATGGGAGATCTCTTCCCCACCCCCTTTAGTTATTGAACTACTTAAATAAATATGATCTTGTGGATAATTACTTTATACTTTGGCTTATGATGCAACACTACTTTATCTACCCTGAATCGTTCTGGCTTTGGCCAGTGAAGCTCTTTCAGCTGTTTCTTGTGCCTCTTTACTATGCCCCCAGTACTGAAGGATGGTGGAAGGATTTTTACACTTCTGGCCCCATAAGATACTCCAAGCTTATTTTACAGGTTTTTCTGTTCCAGTCCTAGAATCAGTCATTTCTCTAAGGAGCTCTGGTTTCTTTTATTGAATACTGGTATTAGGAATAAGGATTTGGGTGCTACATGTACTCATGCTCTGGAGTGTTCCTTTGTAGACACTCTAATAGAGCACAGCATACCATATCTTTATACCAATATTCACATTCTGTATGCACCGTCTATCTAGATTAAGCTAAACATGAGTTCATACTGATGTCTGCAATGCTAATCCATTACCACATGGATCAATTAGACTCCTCCTTGCTCATCTGTAACCTCCCACTCCAGCAATAAGAAATCTGATTCTGACATAGCTAAACTGTTCAATTTTGGTGTACATGTTTCAGAGATATAAACATATAACCCTGTATGAAAGAACTGTATCCATGAGATTATAGAGGAAATGTGCAGTTCCTTTTCTCTGTATTTGACATCATTTCCAAAGTTATGCAAGTTTATATTTCCCCCAACCCTCAGTGAAGTGGTTTCATATGTTCATAATGCAATTATGTTATATTCCACATTACAAGAGAAAGCCAATCTCCTAAATGGTTTTTTTTTTCATTTATTTTACACTTTTCTGACATTTTGCAATATTCACTTCATTTTTTAAAATATTTATTTATTTATTTGAAAGACAGAGAGAGAGAGAGAGGAGAGAGTGAGAGAGATCTTCCATCTGTTGGTTCACTCCCCAAGTGGCTGCAATGGCCAGGGCTGAGCCAGGCCAGTGCCAGGAGCCAGGAGTTTATTGCAGGTCTCTCACATCAGTGCAGGGGCCCGAGGAGTTGGGCCACCTTTTGCTGCTTTCCCAAGAGCATTAGCAGGGAGCTGGATCAGAAGTGGAGTAGCCGGGGCTTTAACCAGTACCCATATGGGATGCTGCCACTGCAGGCAGAGGCTTAGCCTTTTACGTCACAGTGCCAGCCCTGCGATATTCGCTTTTAATGTAGACATTATAGGCCAGCCTGCGGCTCACTAGGCTAATCCTCTGCCTTGCGGCGCCGGCACACCGGGTTCTAGTCCCGGTCAGGGCACCGGATTCTGTCCTGGTTGCCCCTCTTCCAGGCCAGCTCTCTGCCGTGGCCAGGGAGTGCAGTGGAGGATGGCCCAAGTGCTTGGGCCCTGCACCCCATGGGAGACCAGGAGAAGCACCTGGCTCCTGGCTTCGGATCAGCATGATGCGCTGGCTGCTGTGCGCTGGCTGCGGCAGCCATTGGAGGGTGAACCAACGGCAAAGGAAGACCTTTCTCTCTGTCTCTCTCTCTCACTGTCCACTCTGTCTGTCAAAAATAAAAAAAAAATAAAAATTAAAAAAATTAAAAGATGTAGACATTATATAAAACATTTATCTACTATTTTTCATTAAAATGCATATAAATATCACAGTTTAATGGATTCATGACAATTATAATGTGGAGGAAAGAAGAATATATGGTCATTCACAGGGTATGTGATTCAACGAAACAATTTTATAATAAAATATCAAGTGATAAGACATCCATAATTTTTTCATACTTGCTATATACATTAAGTTCCACAAATAAGAAAAATCGTGTTACTGTCTTTCTGGGTCTGGTTTATTCTACTTAGCATATTGATCTCCAGTTTCAGCAGTTTTTTTTTTTTAATTGACAGGTAGAGTTATAGACAGTGAGAGAGAGAGAGAGAGAGAGAAAGGTCTTCCTTCTGCTGGTTCACTCCCCAAATGGCTGCCACGGCCGGCGCTACACTGATCCAAATCCAGGAGCCAAGTGCTTCTTCCTAGTCTCCCATGCGGGTGCAGGAGCCCAAACACTTGGGCCATCCTCCACTGCCTTCCCAGGCCACAGCAGAGAGCTGGACTGGAAGATGAGCAACCGGGACCAGAACCCGGTGCCCACATGGGATGCCGGCACCACAGGTGGAGGATTAACCAAGTGAGCCACAGCGCCGGCCCCTCATCAGTTTTTTTTATTTATTTTTATTTTTTTTTTATTTTATGGCTGAGTGATATTCCTTTGTAAACATATATTTCACATTTAATCCAATCACCAGTTGATGGACATCTAAGTTGATTCCGTACCTTTACTACTGTGAATTGAGTTACTACAAACATGGAAGTGCAGACATCTCTTTTTTTTTTTTTTTTTTTTTTGACAGGCAGAGTGGACAGTGTGAGAGAGAGAGACAGAGAGAAAAGTCTTCCTTTGCCGTTGGTTCACCCTCCAATGGCCGCCGTGGCCGGCGAGCTGTAGCCGGTGCACCGCGCTGATCCGAAGCCAGGAGCCAGGTACTTCTCCTGGTCTCCCATGGGGTTCAGGGCCCAAGTACTTGGGCCATCCTCCACTGCACTCCCTGGCCACGGCATAGAGCTGGCCTGGAAGAGGGGCAACCGGGACAGAATCCGGTGCCCCGACTGGGACTAGAACCCGGTGTGCCGGTGCCGCAAGGCGGAGGATTAGCCTAGTGAGCTCTGGCGCCAGCCAGACATCTCTTTCATATGCTGGTTTCATTTCCTTTGGATATATTCCCAGGAGTGAGATAACTGGGTCATATGGAAGATCTATCTTTAGATTTCTGGGGAACACTGTACTATTTTCTGTAATAGTTGCAACAGTTTGTGTTCCCACAAAGTGTATTAGGGTACCATTTTCTCCACAACCTCATCAACATTTTTTTTTTTTTGGATGCTAGCCATTTAAACTGAGGTGATGAGAAACCTCAGTGTGGTTTTCAGTTGCATTTCTCTGAAGGTTAGTGGTCCTGAGCATTTTTTCTTGGACTGTTAGCCATTTGTATTTCTTCCTTTGAGAGAACTCTGTTCATATATTTTGCCTGTTTTTTCACTTTGTTTGTTTTGCTGTTGATGAGTTCTTGAGTTCCTTTTATATTCTGCATATTAATCTTTATTGGATGCATAGTTTTGAAAAAATTTTGTCCCAAATTATGTCAGTTGCCTCTTCTCCTTGCTAATTGTTCCCTGTGTAGTGTAGAAGCTACTTAGCTTGATGTAATCCCAATTGTGTATTTTTGTTTTCATTGCCTGTGCTTTTGGGATCTTATCTGAGAAGTTTTGCCTAGGTCAATGTTTTACAGTGTTTCTTCAATGTTTTCCCCTAGTAATTTGATGGTTTCTGATCTTAAGTTCATATCCTTGACCCATTTTGACTTGATTTTTGCATAAGGCATAAGGTAGAAATCTTGTTTCAAACTTTTGCATGTAGAACTCTATTTTTCAAGCGGAACTTGCTTCCTGTACTTTCTCTAGGGAATGAATTTAGCTCATTTGTTTGTCAAAGACTAATTGGTTGTAAATGTGTGGGTTAATTTGGGGGGTTTGTATTCTATTCCATTGGTCTATGTATCTATTTTTGTGCTGGTACTAGGCTGTTTTGATTAGACTAGCCTGTAGTGTGTCTTGAAATCTGTTGTGATACATATGGCTTTGTTTTTTGTTGTTTAAGATCGCTTTGACTATTTGAGGTCTTTTGTGTTACTATATTAATTTTAGGATTGTTCTTTCTAGTTGTGTGAAGAATAGCCATGGAATTTTGATTGCTTTGAACCTGTAAGTAGTTTTGAATAGTACAGGCATTTTGATGATATTAATTTTTCCAATCCATGATGAATCTCCCATTTTCTTTGGTGTTTTCTATTTCTTTGATCAACATTTTATAATTTTCATTGTAGAAATCTTTCACATCCTTGGTTAAAATTATAATTATCCCAAGGAGTTAAAAATTTTTTGTAGATACTGTGATTGATCTTCTAAGTTCTTTCTCAGTCAGAACATTGTTGCTATGTATTTATTTTTTGGTTTTGGTGTTGGTTTTTTCATATGATACTGGCTGTGGGTTTGCCATAAAATTCCTTGATTGTGTTGAGGAATGTTCTTTCTATAACCAATTTGCTTAAAGCTTTCATCATAAAAGGATGTTGTATTTTAACAAATGCTTTCTCTGCCTCTATTAAGACAATTATATCCTGACACTTTGCTAGATTCTCTCATGATTTTTTTAGTGGAGTCTTTGGGTCCCCTATATAAAGAATCATGTCATCTGCAAACAGGCATAATTTGATCTCCTTTCCAACTTGATTTCTTTATCTTGCCTAATGGCTTTTGCTAAAACTTCCAGAACTATACTGAATAATAGTGGTGAGTGAGGTAGGCATACATGTCTCGTTCTGGACCTTAGCAGGAATGCTTCCACTTTTCCCCATCAATATGGTTGTGAGTTTGTCATATATTCCCTTGGTAGTACTGAAGTATGTTAGGTCTATACCCAGCTTTTTTTTTACTGATAAGAACAGATACTACACTTGAGCTTAGCCAAAAGGCCAAGAAGTGATCCCCAGCTTTTTTTTTAAGATTTATTTTTATTTATTTGAAAGACAGAGTTACAGAGAGACATAGAGACAGAGAGGTCTAGAAAAAAATGATGCTAAAATTCATATGGAAACACAAGAGACTCTGGATAGCTAAAGCAATCTTATACAACAAAAACAAAGCCAGAGGCATCACAATACCTGATTTCAAGGCATACTATAGGGTAGTTTTAATAAAAACAGCATGATACTGGCACAAAAGCAGATGGGTAGACCAGTGGAACAGAATAGAAATGCCAGAAATCAATCCACACACCTAAAACCACCTTATCTTCAACAAAGGAGCTAAAATCAATCCCTGGAGCAAGGACAGTCTCTTTAACAAATGGTGCTGGGAGAACTGGATCTCTGCAAGCAGAAGTATGAAACTAGACCCCTACCTTCCACCTTGCACAAAAATCCACTCAAATGGATCAAAGACCTAGATCTATGACTCAATGCAATCAAATTACTAGAGAACATTGGGGAAACCCTGCAAGACATTGGTATAGGCAAAAACTTCATGGAAAAGACCCCAGAGATAGAGGCAATCAAAACCAAACTTGACAAATAAGTTTACATCAAGCTGACTAGCTCCTGCACTGTAAAATAAACAGCAAAGTGAAGAGGCAACTGACAGAATGGAATTCCGAAAATATCTGCAAACTTTTCTCAATAGATAAAGGGTTGACATCCAGAATCTATAAAGAGCTCAATAAATTCAACAACAACAAAACAAATAACCCCAGTTAAGAAATGGGCAAAGGAATTGAACAGGCATTTTTCAAGAGAGGAACTTCAAATGGTCAACAGATGCTTAGAAAGTGCTCAGGATCACTAGATGTCAGGGAAATGCAAATCAAAACCACAACGAGATTTCACCTCACTCCAGTTTGAATGTCTCTCATACAGAAATCAACAAACAACAAATGCTGATGAGGATGTGGGGAAAAAGGAACCCTTATCCACTGCAGATGGATATTTAAAATGTACAGCCATTGTGGGAGACTATGACGATAACTCAGAAATCTGAATATAGACCTATATATGATCTAGCTATGCCACTCCTAAAGAAACTAGCATATGAAAGATTTATCTGGGCCGGCGCCGCGGCTCACTAGGCTAATCCTCCGCCTTGCGGCGCCGGCACACCGGGTTCTAGTCCCGGTCGGGGCACCGGATTCTGTCCCGGTTGCCCCTCTTCCAGGCCAGCCCTCTGCTGTGGCCAGGGAGTGCAGTGGAGGATGGCCCAGGTGCTTGGGCCCTGCACCCCTTGGGAGACCAGGAAAAGCACCTGGCTCCTGGCTCCTGCCATCGGATCAGCGCGGTGCGCCGGCCGCAGTGCGCCGGCCGCGGCGGCCATTGGAGGGTGAACCAACGGCAAAGGAAGACCTTTCTCTCTGTCTCTCTCTCTCACTGTCCACTCTGCCTGTCAAAAAAAAAAAAAAAAAAAAAAAAAAAAAAAAAAAAAAAGATTTATCTGTACCCCTATGTTCACTGCAGCACAATTCAAAGTAGTTAAGATATGAAGTCAACCCTGGTGTCCATCAACTGTTAACTAGATTTAAAAAATGCTGTATGTATACACTATGGAGTACTACTCAGCTGTAAATATAAAATGAAATCCTGGCATTTGCAATAAGATGGACACAACTGGAAACCGTTATATTTAGTGAAATAAGCCAGTCCCAAGAAGACAGACATCATATATTTTTCCTGATATGAGGTAACTAATGGAATACTTACACTGTGATGTATTGAAGTGAAAAGGACATTTTGAGATTGGATGATTGTTTACAGCCCTTGTCTCTACTGTTGTGGAATAGTGTTTTCTTCTTTACACTATTCATTGAATTCTTTTACTTAGTGTATGGTTAGCTTTATGATCATTAAATGGACTGAAAATAGATCTTTTTAAACATTGAGAGTGGGAATGGGAGTGGGATGAGGAAGAAGGACTTGGAGTATGGGGGTGGGGCATATTGCTATGTTCCTGGATCTATATATATGAAGTACATGAAACTTGTACAACTTAAGTAAAATAAAAAAAAAAAGACTTGGCATCAGTTCTTCTTTAAAAGTTGATAGAAATCATCTGTGAAGTCTTCCAGTCCTGGACTTTTCTTTCTTGGGAGGCTCTTTATTACTGATTCAGTCTAGGCCTTGGTTATTGGTCTATTTAGAATTTCTATGTCATCCTGCCTCAATTTTGATAATTACATGTGTCCAGAAATCTATTTCTTCTACATTTTCAAATTTGTTAGTTTTCTTTAATAATTCCTATGATTCTTTATATTTCTGTCATATCAGTTGTATCATCTCCTTTTTTTGTCTGTGATTTTATTAATTTGAGTTTTCTTCCTTTTTTCCTGGTTATTCGAGCTTACATTCTTTAGGATACACCATAAAATAGGACACAAAGAAATAAAAAATTCCTTGCACCATCTTCTGCTTTCTCAGACACATAAGTAGAAACCTGGATCTGAAGTGGAGCAGCCGTGTTTCAAAATGGTGCTCATATGGGATGCCAGTGTTGTAGGTGGCTTAAACTGCTGTGCCAAAATACAAGCCCCTCAAGGAATTTTTTATTTCCCCTTTAATTTCTTCTATGACACACTGTTCATTCAGGAGCATGTTGTTCAGTCTAATTGTGTTTGTATATTTTGTAGAGTTTCTTTTGTTGTTAATATCTAACTTTATTCCATTGTGGTCAGAAAAAATATATGGTATGATTTCAATTTTTTTAATTTATTGAGACTTTCTTTGTGTCCTATTTTATGGTGTATCCTAAATAATGTTCTGTGCATTGATGAAAAGAATGTGTATTCTGCAGCTGTGGGATGGAACGTTCTATTAGCTCCACTTGTTCCATGGTGGAGATTAGCTCTGTTGTGTCTTTATTGAATTTTTGTCTGGTTGATCTGTCTATTGATGAAAGTGGGATGTTGAATTTCCTCATTTTTAGTGTATTGGAGATTATGTCTCCCTTTAAATCCATTAACATTTATTTTATAAAACTTGGTGCCCTAACAGTGGGTGCATATGCATTTACTGTGGTCACATCTTCTTGTGAATTAATTCCTTAGTCATTACAAAATGATCTTATTTGCCCCTTTTAACATTTTTTTGTCTTAAAGTCTATTTTATCTGATATGAATATAGCTACTCCTAGTTGCTTTTGATTTTCATTTGCTTGGCATATCTTTTTCCCTCCTTTCATTTTCAATCTGTTTGTACAATAAACACACTTCACCAATAAAAGTTTTGGACAAATACACATTGTTATGTATCCATCATTACATTATAACAAAGAGTAGTCTATCCCCTAAAATATACCCAATGCATCACAACCACTTTGAGCCTCTCTCAGTCACTCAATTGCAGTGATTTTTTTCTTTTCCAGAACCATATAAATGGAATTTATCACATACAACTTCTTCAAACTATCCTGTAAATCTTAGCAGCATGTATTAAAATTTATTCATGTCTTCCTAGCTTGATATATCATTTTTATCAATGAATGATATTCATAATATGGAAGTATCACAGCTTATTGATTTATTTAATAAAATATATCTTGATTCTTTCTTGTTTTTGGAGATCATTAATGGACATTTTCTATAAACATGCACGTGGAGATTTGAGGGCAGACCTGCATTATTTTCAAAGTAGTTGGATAAATACTTTGGAGAGTCACTGCTGGATCTTATGTCAATATTATGTTTAGCTTTGTAAAATACCATCAGTTTCTAAATATGACTGTGACATTTTAATGTAAATTAATATGGAGGTTATTCAAAAAATAAAAACAGAGATACTGTATGATCCAGCAATCCTACTCCTGGGAATGGAAAATGAAATCCAACTATCAGAGACATCTGCACTCCCGCATTTATTGCAACGCTATTCACAATAGCCAAGAAATAGAAACAGTCTAAGTGTTCACCCATTGATGAATGGCTAAATAAATGTAGTGTATATACACAATGGAATATTACTCAGGATAATAAGGGTGGAACCCTGTCATTTGAAATAATATACATGGAATAGGAAATCATTCTGTTAAGTATGCTAAGTGCAGATAGACAAATATCACTTGACTTCACACATATGTGAAGTCTTAGAAATAGATGATGTCATAGAAGGTAAAAATAGAATGAGGGTGGGCAGGTGTTGTGAGGGATGACAGCATCCCATGTTAGAATGCTGGTCAGAGTCCCGGATACTCTGCTTCCAATCCAGCTTTCTGCTAATACAGCCTGGCAAGCAGCAGATGATGACTGAAGTGCTTGGTCCCTGCCACCCATGTGGGAGGGCCTGGATGGGGCTCTGGGCCCCTGGATTTGGTCTGGTCCATTCTGGCTGCTGAGAGCATTTGGAGAGTATGCTTGATCTCTCTCTCTCTCTCTCTCTCTCTCTCTCTCCCCCTCTGCCTTTCAAGTAGAAAAAAATACATTGTAAAAAGTAAACATTATGAAGTATATAATGATGGTTATCAGAGGATGGGATCGGGAAGGGCAATGAGGAGGTAGGGATCAGGAAAGGTTAATTAATAGGCGCTAGATAAGAGCAATACATCTGGGATTCTAAAGCACAATAAAATTGTCCTAGATAATGTATGCCCTATGTATTTCTCTATTTAAAAAACCCAGAAGATTCCAGATGCCTTCGTTATAAAGAAATATTGCATGCTGGATAGGATTTATTTACCCTGATAGGATATTACACAATGTATACATGAAATAAAACTTCACATCGTATCCCATAAAGATACACTAATTTCATACATCTGCTAGAATTACAAAGCCCTCAAAACAGGAACAAACCTCAAATAATAGTAAACCCTTCCTTATGTAGTCCAAGTACATAACAGAGTATTCCTAATACCTCCCTTGTGACATTGCTGTCACTCTTTTAATTAATCAGCATGCATGTGCATCTCTCTAAAATTTGGAGGGAATGGTTTGCCCTGCCATCTCAGTTCTCTGATGATTCTAACAAAACTCATTGGTTTACTCTTTGTCCATTTTTAAAAATCTAAATACAGGAGTGATGAGTTCCCTGCTTTTTAGATGTTGGAGTTGAAACTAGAAGTCTTTAACACTATATTGTATTTTTGCTCATTTAAGTTCATTAAAGGAAGATGACACATCCTCAGGATCTAGAAAAAAGTAAGATTCAATCATGACTATTGGTTAAATAAATTAAATGTTCATTTGAAGTAGCTATTACTCTCATCATTTTCAAAAATGTGAAACTAAAGTTCAACAATAAAGCACCTTAGTTTATTGATTGATGGAGTACAGACTTTATCCTGAAGAGCTTTGATCCAAATTTCATATTCTTCCTATAAAGTTGAGAACCATAAAACACCTTTGTAGTTTAGCGTGTCTAATGGTTCACTTACTGAGTGGTTTATGAATTTAAGGGAGGGAGAAACAGTATGTGCTGAAGTAATGTTTAAATTTATAGAAGTTACTTATAGAATACATTCTATATACAGGGTAGGATTTACTTGGTTGAAGGGGAAGTGTTCTTTAGATGTCTTATTAGGTATGGATTAATCAAAATAAGACTATAAGACTATTGTATTGAAATAAGGCTATGGAGTATTATGAAGCTAAAATTCCCATTTAAAAAATAAAAAAATTAATTACACTTTGCGTTATGCAAATCTTGGCATGTAGTTATTGGTTTCATGTAAGAATGACCAGGTTGTTAACTCTTCCAAGTAACATAGCTATGACATTTTTTTGTGTCTTCCTTCCTACATTGTAAAAATCCAGAGCTTTGTTTACATTGTTTCTGTTACAACAGTGTAGATGTGCCTTTATGACAGAAGAACACAGGAGGGGCATACCGGGGGAATGGACACCTGGTTATGCAGAATGGGAGGCCTTTGTCCCTGCCTGGAGACAATACTCAGCAGATCCTCGGAATGAACTCAAGTACACACATCAGTTAAAATTACAGGTTAAAGAAGGACAATGCTAACCAGGAGAAACGTGATGCACCTAAATGCTTTCAGAAGTTAATGATCCAACTAAGTTCTTAAATTGGGCAATAATGTAAAAATCTCCCAGAGATGTGCCTTTAGTAAAGCCTCTCAAATACGTTTTGGGCCTCAGTAGTCCCAGTCGAGCTACTCACTGCGGTCCAGACCTCATCGTTCTAGGATCAAGGCGATGGGAACAGGAGATGAATTTATGTTCTTCCTCTGTAATTTGATATACAGAAGAGTCCTAGAGGGCAGAGGGCGCATTCTTGAACTAGATGCGTTATTTATCTCCACTGGCCCATAGTGCTCTTCTTTCAACATCTCTGGGATGTACACCTGGACACGAGGGCAGCCTGGGTGTGTGTGGAAATTGAGGTATCGTCAGCCCCTCCATGTGGCAGTCTCTAAGGATAATTCCTTCTGTCCCCAGGCTCCGAATTCCTTTCTCATCTTAGAGTTGCTTCTTGTTTGGAGCATAAATGCTCTGAAGTATGACTATGAGGTAAGTATAGAAGAGGACTTAGATTCATGATAATTAGGACCGCAGCACAAAAGTGGGCCATTTATGGGGATTGTGGCCAATAAAATATTTGCTACCGTTAGAAACTTTCTAAAGCACCTCTAAAAGTAGCAATGCAACCTCAATTTGAATAATTTCTGTTACACAGAGTTCCTGATATACAAGTCATTGTTATAATATTTTGGCATAGCTGGAGCTGTTAGAAGTTCATAGCGATCAATAGTATTAAGTTGAACTACTTAATTAACATATAATTATTCTTAGATGTTTAAATTTAACTGAAAAGTGATCCCTGTTAAATGTGAGAGTGGGAATAAGAGAGGGAGATGTACAGTTTGGGACATGCTCAATTGGACTTGCCCCAAACGGTAGAGTTAGAAATGTGCCAGGGGATTCCAATTCAATCCCATCAAGGTGGCATGTACTAATGCCATCTCATTAGTCAAAGTGATCAGTTTCAGTTCACAATTGATCATAATGATAGGATTAAGAGCCAAAGGGATCACATAAACAAGACTAGTGTCTGCTAATACTAACTGAAAGAATTAAAAATGAGAGAACGATCCAACTTGGGAAGCGGGATACAAAGCAGACTCACAGAATGGCAGATGTCCTAAACAGCACTCTGGCCTCAGAATCAGCCCTTAAGGCATTTGGATCTGACTGAAGAGCCCATGAGAGTATTTCAGGCATGGAAAGCCAAGACACTCTGGCAAAAAAAAAAAAAAAAAAAAACACACACACACACACAAACAAAAACAAAAACAAAAACAAAACACCTAAATGAAAGATCTCTGCAAGTGAGATCCCCATGGAAAGAACGGGCCATCAAAGATGGGTACCTTTCTCTGAAGGGAGGAGAGAACTTCCACTTTGACTATGACCTTGTCTAAATAAGATCGGAGTCTGCGAACTCAAAAGGCTTCCATAGCCTTGGCAACTCATCGCAAGAGCCTAGGGTGATTACTGACACCATAAACAAAGAGTGCCAATTTGTTAAATCAACAACAGGAGTCACTGTACACTTACTCCCCATGTAGGATCTCTATCCTTACTGCGTAGTACAATGTGAATTAATACTATAACTAGTACACAAACAGTATTTTACACTTTGTGTTTCTGTGCGGGTGCAAAATGTTGAAACCTTTACTTAATATATACTAAATTGATCTTCTGTATATAAAGATAATTGAAAATGAATCTTGATGTGAATGGAATGGGAGAGGGAGCGGGAGATGGGAGGGTTGTGGGTGGGAGGGAAGTTATGGGGGGAAAAAGCCACTGTAATCCAAAAGTTGTACTTTGGAAATTTATATTTATTAAATAAAAGTTAAAAAAAAAGAAGTTCATAGCGATCAAATCTGCCTTCACAGAGGACAGAATTTGCTAACTTTCCATAAAGGAAGCTAAGATTGGCTAGGGCTACTTCCTCTGGTGTTTGATGTTGTTATTAGGGAATAAAAATGTGTTTCACAAAAATGATCTCTTGTAGCCCTTTTGAGAGATACTAGACTGGACTGCTGTGGGCTCATTATAATCAAGGTTTAGAGAATAAATTCAATGGGTGAGTATTGTGGTGCTCTGTTAAGCCACCTGTGGGGATACTCACATTCCACGTTGGAGTGCTGTTTTGTGTTTGGCTACTCTGCTTCTGCTTCAACTTGCGCTAATGCACCTTGAAAGGCAATGGATGATGCCAGACACATGGGAGACTCAAATGGAGTTCCTGAATTTTGACTTATGGCTTCAGTCTGGCCTAAACCTGGCTGTTGTAGCCATTTGGGGAGTGAAGCTGTGGATGGAAGATTTCCCCTTCTCTCTGTCTTCGTCTTCTCTCTTTTCCTTCATCTCTCTGTCACTCTGTGTTTCAAATACATAGATAAATATTTTTTTAAAAAAAGAGGAATAAGTTCAGATTTGGAAAATAAAGGTCCAGACCAGGAATGATGAGGAGTACAGGTAAGAAGAGGGTAATAGGCGGGCGCCGTGGCTCACTAGGCTAATCCTCTGCCTGTGGCGCTGGCCCCAGGTTCTAGTCCCGGTTGGGGCGCCGGTTATGTACTGGTTGCTCCTCTTCCAGTCCAGCTCTCTGCTGTGGCCTGGGAGGGCAGTGGAATATGGCCCAAGTGCTTGGGCTCCTGCACCCATGTGGGAGACCAGGGGGAAGCACCTGGCTCCTGGCTTCGGAATGGCGCTGCACTGGCCGTAGCAGCCATTTGGAGGGTGAACCAATGGAAGGAAGACCTTTCTCTCCATCTCTCTCTCACTAACTCTGCCTGTTTGAAAAAAAAAGAGGGTAATAGCAGCCAAGTTATGGCAAAACAGCACTCCAGGGGCCAGCATCATGACTCAGGGTGGTGACCTGCCACCTGCGATGTTGACATCCCACATGAACTCAGGTTTCCGTGCGATTACTCTGATTCCAATCCAGCTCCTTACTAATAAACCTGGGAAAGCAGCAGAAGATGGCCTGGAATGCTTGGGTCCCTGCCACCTAATAGGACACCCAGACTGAGTTCCAAGATTCTAGCTTGACGTGGTCCAGCCCTGGTGTGGCAGTCATTTGGGGAGTGAACCACAGGATGGAAGGTCTTTGTCTGTCTGTCTCTCCCTCTCTATCTGTAACTCTTCCTTTTGAATAAATACATTTTTAAAAAAAAAACTGCAAAGCCAGCTGGGCATTCAGGAGCTGGGAACTTTGTTAATACCTGCTTAGTTTTCTATTTGGCAATGACTTTTCTCCTGGCTCAATTATGTGATCATGGTACTGGTGAGTTTAAGGTAAGATGGAAAATATACCCTGTTTGGACAAGCAATTGAAAGATGGGAAAGAGATTCCTTTCCCCCAGAAATGCATACTCTTGCTCCTGTTGACCTAAGGAAAGTGAAATGCTTTCTCCTAGCGATGTCATCATCACAGAAATCCCATCATGCGTTCGTACTTCCACTTTCTCCCTGAAGACTTTACTTTCCTCCTTGGAGGTGTTTCAGAATCCATTAGTTTGATATGATGCAGGTTATCATAAGCAGTGTTTCTTTATGCAATAACTAGATGGAAAATGTTAAATTTAATGTATCAGATTTGGGAAAAATACTTTCCTATCTTCTCCAACTAATTGACCATTATAGCATATTAGTTACAAGTGTGGCTATAATATCAAGGGGATTCATGAAAGAACAAAGCTACTTTAGAAGGAAAACCAGATTTGACCTCTGTTGCTAGCAATAATTTTTAGTGTGGAATTTCCATTGTGTCTCTTTTCTCAGTTGGGTAAAAACTCCATCTTGTCCATTCCCAGAATTTAAAGCTGGGAAGATAGGAGATAGAAAGCTGAGATGCATATGTGGTAGATAAGGGTTTTGGTCAGTTTGTGTCTCTTTGACACACAACTACTCCTTGATACACACCTAAACAGAGGAGGAGACAGCTGGCAGGTGACCTGTTTCTTTTCTTTGGCATGTATGGGAAGACTTCAAAAAGTTCATGGAAAAAAATGAAACTAAAAGATTGCTTTATTGTGGCAGGAAGTAATCTTGAAATTCATGCATAGTTTTTCCCAATAGACATTTTCCACAAATGCTTTGAGGCTCCTTTGTGATCTCTCTATACAGTCTCACTGTGTTTACATATCTCCAGTGAGCTGCAAATTACTTAAACAGTTTTCAAATGTGGAGTTTGCTTTTGCTTCTTAGGCTAGTGCCTCAGCATCCCAATATTTTTATTATCACTGAGTTTCAATCTACCGTCAGAGCTAGAGAAGAACTGAGGCCAAGCGGGTAGAAGAAAACACTCATGGGCTGCAATTTAAACAATGCAGTTTCAGTTATAACTTTATTACTCTATCATTATGTGGTATGCAATATCTAGTCAAACATTGATATATATGACAGTTCTGTCTCTTTATTTTCAAAATTACTTAATTTTATTTATTTGAAGGACAGAGAGACAGAAACAGAGGAAGAGTTGGATAGATATATAGACAGACAGACTGATATGCTCTGTTTCACTTCCCAAATTCTGTAAGTAGCCAGAGTTGCACCAAGCTGGAGCCAGGAGCCTGGAATTCAACCTAGGTTTCCCACAAGGCTGGCAGGGACCCCAGTATTGGAGCCACCGCACTTCCGTTTCTCAGGAGCTAGAATTGGAAGTGGAACTGGGACTTGAACCCAGGCACTGCAATATGTAATTCAGGTATCCCAAGCAGTACCTTAATTGCTGTTCCAAGTGTCTATTCCATGTCTTACTTTCCTTAACTCATCAAGCAAATATTTATCAGACTCCTGTGATGTTGGACCCAGGATGAGTTACTGGTACAGAAAAAAAAAAAAAAGCACAAGAACCTCATTGCTTGGATAAGAACAAAAGGAGATCATGAAATAAGGGAGAAGCATCCCTAGAGCCACATCCTGGGAGATGGGATCCTGAGTCCAGGTGGAAGATAGCCGCTTTCCATCACAGGGCATAGCTAGAGTGCGATCAACAGAGAGATAATGCAGTTGACCGGACTTTGACTGTGTAGACTTTGGCTTTGACAGACTTTTGGCTGTGTAGTGGAGTAAGACACCACTTAGGATATCGGCATCCCTTACGTGCTCCGATTCTAGCTGTGGCTGCTCCACTTCTGATCCAGCTCTCTGCTATGTGCATGGGAAAGCAGCAGAAGATGGTCCAAGTGCTTGGGCCCCTGCACCCACATGGGAGACCTGGGAGAAGCTCCTGGCTCTTAGCTTTGACCTGGTCCAGCCTTGACCATTGTGGCCATCTGGGGAGTAAACCAACAGATGGCAGATTCTCTCTCTCTTACTCACTCTTCCTTTTAAATAAATAAATAAATAAATATTTTAAAACATAGAAAAGAATATCAGTGAGAGAATGGGGACTTCCTTCTTTATTGTCTCATGTTAGCAGTGTGATTTTGGGTGGATGACCTCCAGCCTGTGTTCTCATCCATCAAATGAAGATGATTAAGGGAACTTGGTGAATTTAGCTCTAAAACTCTCTCTCCTTTTTTTTTTTTTTTTTTTTTTTTTTGACAGACAGAGTGGATAGTGAGAGAGAGACAGAGAGAAAGGTCTTCCTTTTGCCGTTGGTTCACCCTCCAATGGCCGCCACGGCCGGCGAGCTGAGACCGGCGCACTGCGCTGATCCAATGGCAGGAGCCAGGTGCTTCTCCTGGTCTCCCGTGGGGTGCAGGGCCCAAGCACTTGGGCCATCCTCCACTGCACTCCCGGGCCACAGCAGAGAGCTGGCCCGGAAGAGGGGCAACCGGGAAAGAATCCGGCACCCTGACCGGGACTAGAACCTGGTGTGCCGGCGCCGCTAGGTGGAGGATTAGCCTATTGAGCCACGGCGCCAGCCTATCCTATACACATACTTATTATGTGTGTGTGTGTGTGTGTGTGTGTTTGTGTTTATTTGTATGGCATATAATTATCTAAACAAGAAACCAAAACACAGGGCTGAAGCACCTACCCTTTTGCCCTGTATTTGTTGCATTTCTCTCTCATATTTTTACAATAATTTGTTTGTTTCAAAATCAGAGCTCCAGAGAGAGAGGGAGAGAGATCTTTCATCTGCTCCTTCACTCCCCAGATGGTCACAAAGGCCGGGGCTGGGCCGGGTGGAAGCCAGGAGCCAGGAGCTTCCTCTGGTTTTCTCACAGGGAGCCAAACGCCTGGGCCAGTTTCTGCCGCTTTTTGGATCAGAAATGGAGCAGCCAGGACACAAAAGGGCACACATGTGAGCTGCCGGTGCCGCCACCAGCTGTGGCTTTACTGGCTGTGCTGCAAGGCCAGCCCCTTTCTCACTTGTATATGGTTTCCTGTTTCTCCCTGGTGGATCAGTCACCTGGCCCTCATAACTTTTCAGTTGCCATTGTCTTTGTTCACCTTTTAAGCCTCTATTTCTTCTTTTTGTCTTTCCTCTTTTTCCTAAACAAGGAGCCAGGAAGGTTGAGACAGAGCAAAGTTAACACATTTTGGCCAGCAGTTCTCTTTAAGCTGGGTTGGTTAAAACACAGCCTTTTTATATCCTCCATAATGCAGTCCCCTGAGGTCACTTTCTATCATGAAGTTCCTTATCATTTCTTCCATTTACAAGTGTGAGAAGCTAATTTCTTGCTTTTTAAAAATTAATAGAGACTAATTGGAATTACAATGAAGGCAAAATGGAGAGTTATTATGAATTCCTGACATGGATCTCTTTGGAGGAAAATACATGGAAAACTAAGACAATGATGTATTTTTAAATTATACCTCTTAAAATATTATTGCTTATTTTTATTTTAAAGGAAGAGAGAGAGGGAGAGGGAGAGAGGAGAACAGAAGAGAGGGAGAGAGAGAGAGAGAGAGGGAGGGGGGGGAGAGAGAGAGAGAGAGAGAGGCAGGGAGGGAGAGATGGGCTCCCTTCTGCTAGTACAATCCCCAAATGTCTGCCAACAGCTGGTGCTGGCCAGACCAAAGCCAGGAGGTAAAAACTCAATCCAGGTCTTCCACATGGCCATCCATGCCCTTGCCATCAAGGGCTCAAGTACTTGAACCACCACTGGCTGCCTCCCAGAGCATGCAGTAGCAAGAAGCTGGAATGGGGAGAAGAACCAGGATTTGAACCCACGAACTCTGATATGAGATGTGGGCCTCCCAAGCAGTGTGTGCACCAAATGCCTGCCTCCAAATCCTACTTTTTATAGGAGTTTCTCATGTTAAAAAATGTTGGTAAATGGTCAAAAAAGCATGAAAAGAGAATATATTGCTGCTTCTTTATTTCAAAAGAGTTTAAATGAAATTTGTGAAGTAATACAAAGGGATCCCATGCACCCCATACCCAGCTTCTCATATCAATAACCACCCAATTTAGAGTGTTTTTCTCACAATTAATGAACCACGCCCAGCTTTCCGTATTCCTTTGCCCTCTATCCATCCCAGCACTCCCAGCCTCTGTAACCAACCTTCTATGTTCACACTGAGGTTGTCTTTATTGCTGTTGTTTGGCTCCGATATATGAAGGAGAATATTTGTCTATGTCTGATTTATTTCACTTAACAAGATGTCCTCCAGTTCCATCCATTTTGTTGAAAATGACAGGATTTTATTTTTCATGGCTGAGTAGTATTCCTTTGGGTGCAAATTCCAAATTTTCTTGTCTGTTCATCTAATGATAGACACTGTGGTTATATCTTGACTACTACATGGTGGAGCAATTTTCTTTCTGATACAGTGATTCCATGCCTTTTACTTATATAACCAATAGTGCCATTGCTGGATCACATGGCAGTTCTAGTTCCAGTTTTTAAGAGAAATCCCCATGCTATTTTCCACAGTAGCTGCAGTAATTTACATTATAACCAACAGAGTGCAGAAGTTCCCTGATCTCCACATCCTTGGCCATTTGTTGCTCTCTATCTTGTGGATAATTGCCATTCTGAAAGGGAAAGCCTATACTAGGCAAGGGCTATAGACAATAATCAAAGGTCAAAATGTCAATTTTGCTCATATACATTACATTGTTTTTGTACTCTGTATGTTAAGTTACCACAAATCAGGGAAAAACATATGCTAGTTGTCTTTTAGGGGCTGGAATATTTCACTAAGCATAATGGTTTCCAATTGCTTCCATCTTTTTGTAAAAGATAGTATTTATTCTTTTTTATGGCTGAGTAGTATTTCATCATGTATATATACCACAAGTTCTTTATCCAGTAATAAATTGATGGCATTGGGTTGGTTCCATATCTTAGCAATTGAGAGCTGAATTGCTATAAACGTGAGGGTACAGTTTTGAAATACGCTTTGAAATCAGGTATTGTGATGTTTTCAGGTTGAATTTTTTTTTGGAGGGGGGTATTCTGGATCCTTTGTGGTTTCATATGAATTTTAGAATTATTTTTCTATTCTGAAAGAATAGAATTGGAATTTTGATAGGATTGCATTGAGTGTGTAGATTGCTTACGTAGCATGAACATTTTGTTGATATTAATCCTTGTAATTCATGAACAAGGACTCTTTCTATTTTTTGTGTCCTTGATTATTTCTTTCATCATTATTTTAGATTTTCCTTGTAGAGCTCATTCAATTCTTCAGTTACAGTATTCCTAAATACTTTATCTTTGGCACCTATTGTGAATCAGATTCCTTTCTTGATTTCTCTTTCTGCAAGGTCATTCTTGGTGTTCACTACTTTTTGTATGCTGATTTTACATCCTGTAACATTACTGCTTTGGTTTATTAGTTATAAAAGTTTCTTAGTGGACTGTTTGGGTTTCTTTATGCACAATATCATGTCATGTGCTAACGTGGTTAATTTGATTCCCTCCTTTCTAATTTTGATATTGTTTCTTTCTCTTCCTTAATTGCTCTTGGTATACTTCCAATACTCTTTCAATTAAGTGGTAAAAGTGACATCCTTATCTTGTTCCACGTCGGAGGGAAAATGCTTTCTGCTTTCTCCCATTCAGTGGACACTGGTTGTGCTTTGTCGCTCCCCCTCTTCATGGAGGAACGACACAGGACCCTGCGCTGTTCTTTTGTCTGCTCGGCCCTCCCCGGGTTTGCTGCTGGTTCTTCCCGGGTTGGCTACCGACCCTTCCACCTCCGTGGAAGGGCGGTTCCCCCTGCCACTTTCCCCACTTCCGCGGGGGAGCGGCACACCGCCGGCCGGCTCTCTCGGGGGCTGCACAGGTGTTCCCTTAGATGTTCCCCTTAGATGTTCCTGGTGCATGCCGTCTCTCTCCTCCTTTATAGTCCTCCTCCGCCAATCCCAACTCGGCTGCCCACACGCCGAGTACGCTGCTCTCCTCCAATCAGGAGCAAGTCCTACAGTTTATTGGCTGAACTGGAGGCAGCTGTGTAGAAGCTGTTTTCTTCTCTCCCAGCGCCATATTGTGGGAGAGCAGATGCATAGAATAAGTCTTAATTCCAGTAACTTAGTCTAGTCCGAGTTGCTCCCCACAGTGCTTGTCATAGATAGTTCTATAATTTTAAAGTGTTTTCCTTCTATATGTGATTTGAGTAGGGTTTTTATCAAGGGGATGTTGAATCTCATCAATTGCTTTCCTTGCATCTGTGGAGATGACAATATGAGTTTTGTTGTTTCTTCTACTGATGTGATTTATAACCTTTACTGATTTGCAAATGTTAAATCACTCTTACGTTCTTGGGATAAATTCTACTTTATTGTGATGCATGATCTTTTTGATGTAGTATTGGATTCACTTTGCTGGTATTTTATTGAGAATTTTTGCATTTACATTCATCAAGGATATTGGTCTGTAGTTTTTAAAATTTTTTATTAATATAAAGAGAACAGATTCATGTATTTCATAGATAAAACTCTAAGAAGATAACCAAACTTCTCTCCCTTTCTTCCCTCCCTCTCAAACCCCCCTCCTTCAGTCCTTTCTCTCTCTTTTCTCTCTCTCTCTCTATTTTTCTTTACTTTTTGAAACAACCTACTTTAAATTTACTTTTATAATCATAGGCTTAAGGCACCACTAATCATAATGTTCAACAAGTAAAAAGTAGAAAGACCGCAGTTCCACAAGAGTATAAACAAGGGCTAAAAACAACAAACACAAAAAGATCTCTATTTCATTGCTATACATTTTTTGTATTCTATATTAACTGCCACATATTAGAGAAAACATGATCTTAGTCTTTTTGAGACTTGCTTATTTCACTGAGCACAATAATTTCCAGTTGCATCCATTTTGTTGCAAAAGACAGAATTTCATTCTTTTTATGGCTGGGTAGTATTCCATAGTGTATATATACCACATTTTCTTTATCCAGTCATCAATTGATGGACATCTGGGTTGATTCCATATATTAGCTATTGTGAACTGAGCTGCAATAAACAGGGGGATACAAATAACTTTTCATATGCTGATTTCATTTCCTTTGGGTAAACTCCCAGGAGTGGGATGGCTGGGTCATGTAGTAGATCTATTTTCAGACTTTTGAGGCATCTCCATACTGTCTTCCATACTGGTGAGATCATTCTTCTTCTTCTTCTTCTTTTTTTTTTTTTTTTTTTTTTTTTTTTTTTTTTTTTTTAAAGTAAGCAGTTCCCTGTGGTGAACTTTGGTAACATTAAATTGAAAGTCAAATGAATTTCTATATGAAATTCCAATGAATTCTATATGAACCCTCTTTGCTTTTGAGTTGCCTCTCACAATTCTAGATGCTATTGCTATTGAGTTAAGTGCTTACTAGTATCTATGTGCTTCCAGATCCAAGAGGATTTCTCAGGGGGGAGAATGCTGTGCTTCCCTCCTCAGTGAGGAGTAGAAAATGATTAAGAAATCCCTTTTGGTACTACAGGGAAAACACAGCAATGACATAAAGAGACACCTGGATGCTTAAGCTCACTCTAGCCTCCCTCTGGAGCTCTTAGCTGTTCCTGTCCCCATCCATATAACTCATGAAAATCAATACTTTATTTTGTAGTGGACAATGTCCCTACCTTTTGTGTCAGGAAGCTCGTCTTCTCCTCATTGTTCTATTACCCGGAGCCACCGTTTCTTTGTCTATAAAGTGGCCTCATCATGGAAGCCACCTATAGATTCATGAGAGACAAGTGACAGCATAAAACATTTCAGTCAATGTCTGGTGCACACTGAGAGTTCAATAACATTAAAATTATTTGACAGCTCCTATTGTTATTAGTTACATCTCATTAGCATTGTTTTTAATGTTTCTTAGTGCCTCATGTACCTCTGAACAAGCTTTTCAATTCCTGGGATTCTTGGCAGCTGAATGACCCAGAATTTTACTTGGATACAATTCTTTTAGGGGTAGTTCATAGCAGAGACGCTGAGAAGATTCCTGATGGCTACCACTAACCCAGGCAAATTTTTCACATGATCATTCTTTTAATGTGTCCCTTGTGTCCCAAAAACCTTGTCTGAGGTGTGAAATATGCTGTCCCTGATGTTACTGTTTAGATTAGAGACAAGATTCTGACCCACGGACTCTCTTTTTATCAAAGGTAGTTCTCATTCCCCAAGTTTCTTTGGCTGTCAGTTTCCACTGACACTTTACACTTTGGTAGTGTACTATCAACACGCAGAAACATGCAAGTATATTTCTAATATTTTATCCTGAAATAACACAAGAATATCATGAAGTTGGAAGCTCACTTGTAACCACTGGGCCAAGTGTGCCAAGCCTGGTTTAGAGTAATTCAGAAAGATACAATTTTACATGGCTCCTATGTATGGACTTGAAGCCAACAGTCCAATGTCTCCCTGCCTTCTTTTTCCAAGTTCAAGTCAGAGCCAATTTTGTTCACCCTTTCCCAGGGGACATGATTTTCGGTCTTCTAAGGCTATGTGATTAATCTTTACTCCAGGTATGGTCTGAGAGAAATAGAGCACAAGACCTCTCCTATTATTTGGGAATGATACATCTAATCCTGCATTAACATTTGAATAGCATCATCACATACTGAACTCACTGCCAGAAATCTTGGGGGTTAAGCTACCTTTCTTCTATTGTATCCTGCAATTGATTTTCTTAACTTAATGCAGGGCTTTCCATTAACAAGCAAAACGCTTTGGCCTGTGAAATTGTTACTGGTCCTGACTCTCCTCACTTGTCACAGCATCTACCTTCCAATAATTCATGTGACTCCATGCTGAACTTCTGCTGTATCTAGAAAAACAAAATAATCCCTCAAATTCATTCCGAAGATTTACTATCTTCCAGCATAAATCATTACACACAGAAAACAAATAAATATGTATTTCTTTATACCACCATATAAAAACTGGGAGTCTTAAGGAAAGTGAAAGAATTCATTTTAGGATTAATGACAACAAATGTCTTCCCAGCATTCCTTGCCATAGCATTTAGAACAGTCATATGATTGGACTGTTTTAAGAATCAAATTTGCACACAACTTTCATGGATGTTTTCCTCTCAGTTGTACCCTCAACAACTTGCAATGTCACATAGAACACCAGCGCCTTACCATGTCCCCTGGGACAGCAGAATTCTGCCTCCACTTGCTCCAGTCCACCTCACTGACTTCTCTGATCTCCATTCTTCTCCCTTGGCTGCATGCAGCCACATTGTTTCTTCTCACTTGTTGAATGCGGTACATTTATTTCCTTTTCAGGATCTTTGCACTTGTAGTTCTGCTACCTGAATTGCTCCTACCCCAATCTTTAGTGATTCGTTCTCATCATTCCAATCTACGATCAAGTGCCAGCCCTCTGCAGGGTTCTCTTCGAGCCCTTATTTGATATGCTCCCTCTTCCCATTTATATCCTGTCCAAATTAACCTCATTTTAAAGCCAAACCTTGATGTATTTTCTATATAGAACTTGGGACTAAGGTAACCCTATGTTTCATTTACTCCCAGGCAGTCTCTGTTGATTCCTGTTTTCCTGGTATAGTGGCTAATTACTCTTAATAGTGTTCTGGTTTACTAAATTGCTTATTTAATTTATTTTGAAGGACAGAGAAAGAGAGCGAACCATAGAAAGAGTGCCTATATGCTGGTTCACACTCCAAATGCCTGCTGTGGCTAGGGCTGGGCTGGGCTGGGCTGGGCTGAATAGCCAGGAATTCAATCTAGGACTACCATGTGCATGGCAGGGACCTAAGCACTTGAGCCGTCCTCTGCTGCCTCCTACGGTCTGTGTGAGTAGGAAGCTGAATAAGGAATGGAGCTGTGACTCAAACCCATGTACTCTGAAATGGAGTGTGGGTCTCCAACTGGTAGCTCAGCTGCTAGGCCAAAGGCCTGACTCAGCATTCTGGTTTAAATACTAAGATACACTTATCATACTTATCTCTCCCAGAAATGATCATATTAATTTTTTCCTGTTCTTCTGACATGGATCTTTACTAAAGTATAAGGAATCAGAGAACAGGTATTTTACAATGAACATTTTCTTAGGTATAGGGAAGACAATGCTGGATTACAGAATGAGTTTAATAAATGTTGATTGATTTGAACAGTTACATAAATGAAAATTGCAGGTTTTCATATAACATATTTGTACATAAACACATAAAGGAACTTGAGTAAAAATTTTAGGTTAGATTTTATTTTGTACTTATTTGAATTCATACTCCAAATAACATATAAATACTAATAAATCCATACTTGTTCAGAGAAATGAGATTGCACATTGTCAAAAAGTTTATTGAAAAAAATCTTGTCTTCAAAAGTTAAAACTACTGCATTGCCTGAACATTTTTGAAGATATCAGCAATTTTGATAGCTGATGTTCTTTTTCTAGCTTTGTCAAATTTTTCTTTTCATCATCTGGTCTACGTATCCAAGTTATTTTAACCAATTTAAACAACATTCTTGTTAATAGTAATAACTCCCACACTTTTGTATTTTAGCAAATCAAGTCATAAGGTACATCACAATCAAAAATATCAGCAGAAAATTTCTGTCTGAAAGAAGAATAAGTATTAACATTGAGTCAAGTGGTCCCAGCATTTTCAAAAATGGAGCCAGAATACTTCCAGCATTCTCCTCTTTGTTTTTGAGTTTGGGAACTTCAAAGGAAAGAAGTTCTGCATTGGTGCAGGGCCTGGCCTGGTTAAGGTAGACTGGACTTTGTCATTAACTCATGTCTCATAGTTTACCTTCTCTATGCTAATGAGGAACAGAAAAACAATGGGAAGGAAAATTACTGAACGTGCGCAAGTCCATTCTTAAGGCAGGGCTAACTTAACCAGAGAACAGTGGTGCTGGGGCCCTTGCAAGCACTTGAAGATGGCCATTGTGAGGGTGAGGAGCAGCTCTCCTTTGGACAAGGACAGGGCAGGAGTGAGTAATAAGTACCCTGAGGAGTGTGAATGCTATTTCTAAGTACACGAAGGCCCTTGATGGAGGCTTGGGGTTGTGCAGGAGAACTGGCAGAGGTCCCTTAAGGCACAAAGCGCCTTTCCTGAATGCGAGAAAGCAGCCAGCCCAAGACTTGGTTCCTCCTGGAGCAAGATGGAGAGATCTCACGACTGCTGGATTGTGACGCACAGAGAGCGCCTCAGGAGCCCTCCGGTGCTCACATTCTCTACCTTGTTTAGCAGGGAAAATCTTGATCTCGTCCTCGGAGTATTTGAAGCCATGGTGAGCTGAATGTAACAAAAGATGCAGTAAAGCCCCGTTGGCCCAATTCCAGATGTGCTTGCAATGACTCCACTGCACAGTCTGCCCAGGACACATATTGTCTACTTATTTCTCCATTACGCATGGTATGTACAGAGTCAATTTTAAAAATTCGAGAGACAAAGAAGCAAGTAATTGGGATCCATTATTAAGAGAAAAATTTGTGGACTCAGATCCAAAACTAGAATTTATAGAATTAGCCAGCATCTAATATAAAACAACCACAATAAATGTGTTAAAAAATGTAATAGAAACAACAAGAGTCACTGTGCACTTACTCCTCATGTAGGATCTCTGTCCTTAATGTGCTGTACATGGTGATTTAATGCTATAACTAGTACTCAAGCAGTATTTTTCACTTTGGGTTTCTATGTGGGTGCAAACTGTTGAAATCTTTACTTAATATATACTAAACTGATCTTCTGTATATAAAGAGAATTGAAAATGAATCTTGATGTGAATGGAAGGAGAGATGGAGTGGGAAAGGGGAGGGTTGCGGGTGGGAGGGAAATTATGGGTGGGGAAGCCATTGTAATCCATAAGCTGTACTTTGGAAATCTATATTCATTAAATAAAAGTTTAAACAAAGATGTAATAGAAAAAGAAATATGAACAACATTTAAGCATATAGAGATTTCAGCAAAACAATAAAAGCTATAAGAACAAACAATGAAATTCTAAGACTGAAATAAGATCTGGCAGTTTATATTTGTATGTACTTAATAACAACTTCAAAAAATACGTGAAACAGATACCAACAGAAGTGAAAGGGTGATACGTGAGCATAAACCCACAGAGATGGATATTTTAACATTCTTATTAGTAACTGATCAAAAATCTTTTTAAAATAATAAAGATATAGAAAATAAAATCAATTTACCTAATTGATACTACTAGAACAATATACAAAACCCCCATGAATGTATACAATTACAAAATAAATGTCCCGTCAGATAACTTATTATTTTGTTTTGAATGTCAGAATGCCCCCCCAACACACAGATGCTCCATCCTCTGGTTCACTGCCCAAATGCCAGGGGGCACCAGGTGGAAGCCAGGAGTCTGGAACCCAGTCCAGAACTCCCATGGAGTTGGCAGGGAACCAAGAGCTTGCCCCATCGTCTGCAGTCTTCCAGGGTATGTATCGTCAGGGATAGGAAGCAGTACTTGATTCCAGGCACTTGAATCCACCCACCAGGCTGTGGGTGTCCCCATGCCTTCTCCATCAGATATTTTAGAGACAAACAGACGTTCAAGGACAGGGATTGTGTCGTAGCAGGTTAAGCTGCTGGTCGCTGCTCGGGATGCCTGCAACCGAACACTGGAGTGCTTGGGATTGATTCCCCTCTCTGCTTTTGTTTCAGCTTCCTGCTAATGTACCCGGGAAGTAGTGGATGATGGACCACACACTTGGGCCCCAGCCACCCATGTGGGAGAACCAGACGGAGTTCCTGGCTCCTAGCTTTGGCCTGGCCCATCCCTAGCTGTTGAAAACATTCAGGGAAATGCGCCAATGGATAGAATCTTTCTCTTTCTGTCTCTCTGTCTTTGTCATTCTACCTTTCAAACAAACAAACCTAAAACACATATGTTCATAAATATTAATGAGAAACCAGACATATATAGGCCCATAAAATATTTATCAATTAGTTTCAAAAGAGTGACATCATAAACGGTATATTTTCCAACTACAGTTGATACAATATAACAAAAAACCCAAATATAGGAAAATTATGCAACAAACAATTCATATGTCAAGGAAGATATTAAAAAGAAATTAGAGAAAAATTAAAGGTAAATTACAAAAATTTGCATGTATCCAAATTCATGGTGTGCACTAAATCATTGTTAAGAAACTAATTTATAGTTTTATTTTTCTAGATCATTGAACTTTAATTTCTCCCCCATTTATAACACAATCTTCTCTGTTTAGAAAGCCAGGAAGATAAAAGCATCTCAAGCTCCAAATAAACACAAGAGAAAACAGTAAAATATGAGTGGAAGTCAATGAAATGTATACTAGACCAGCAACCACCAGAAAAGTTAAAGGTGGGCATGTGAAGAAGGCTGATAAACTTGATAAACTACAACGGATCAATCAAGAAAAAGTAAACTATGAGGAATTGCTTTCAGAAAATTTAAAAGGACATATCAAGAAATATCTTACAGAAATACAAAGGTAAAAATAAAATATTATGAATAGCATTTGCTAATAAAGTAAGTAGAAAAAAAGGGCTATAAGTTATAATCAAATATCAAAATGTTAATTTTGCTCATATACATGACATTTTAAAAATATTTTGTGTATTAGTTGCCACCAGTCCGGGAATATATAGAATATTTGTCTTGGTGGGATTGACTTATGTCATTAAGCATAATTCAGCTGCATTCATTTTGTTGCAAAAGACAGTATTTCATTATTTTTTATGGCTGAGTAGTATTCCATAATGTATATATACTATATATACCACAATTTCTTTCTTGAAGTAAAATAAAGACAAGGAGAAATAGAAAACCTATCAACAAAGACAATTGATAGATTTTAGTTGACTTCATTAGTAAATAATATTGAACAAATAAAGGGAAATATTACTATTTCACATATTTTCTTGCATAAAACAGGGAAGATTGAAATATTTTCCAATAGAATTATGAGGCTAGTGTAATCCTGAGGCCAGAAATTTGAAAGGGATGTTACTAGGAAAGGAAGATTGAGATCTTTAAAAATCATAGTGAAAGAGGCTGGCATTGTGGCAGAGTGGGTTAATCTGGTGTCTGTGATGCTGGCTTCCCATTCGTGTGCTGGTTCGAGTCCCAGGTGCTTCACTTCCAATCCAGTTCCTGCTAACGTTCCTAGGAAAGCACAGAAGATGGTCCAAGTATTGGGCTTTGTGCAGAAAAGCATTTGGAGAATTCAATACTTATTCTTCATGAAGGTACTTAGCAAGTCAGGAAGTTTCCTCACTTGGACAAAAGGTATGACATCCCTACCTTTAATATCATATTCAATTGCAAAATATTTAAATTTCTTTCTCACATTAGGAACAAGACTTTCACTCTTCCCACTTTTAATCAGTATCATATTGGGTGTATTAACCAGTGCAATAAAGTAAAAAAATTAAAAAAGAACCAGAAGTCTCAAACATGAGAAAAGACTGGCTAATATACACATTTTCAGCAAAAAAAAAAAAAAAAAAGAATTGTAACATACATACATAGGTTCTATATCCTAGCAGAATTTTGATTTTGGTAGAAACTTATAAGATAATTCTAAAATTTGTATGTAAACAAAATATTTTTTGAAAGTAAGATCAGCTTTTGATGTCCAGTATATGATTTCAATAAATGTTATAAATGAAAAATAATAAAGACATTAGGATAGATAATATACATCTGTAGAACAGTGGGAAGTTTCGAAATGGTCCCAGTGTCAAAAGAAAAGCCTTTCAAGACATTGTGCTGGAAACCTTGTAGGCAAAAGTGAAGAACCTTGATTCTTACATTACTCTGCAGCAAAAGTTAATTCAAGATGGATTATATACCTGAAAGTAGTAAGAACAACCTTAAATTCTTAGGAAAATGTCTTTGTAAAAGTCATTAAAATTATAAAAAAGAGAATATTAACTTGACCTTTATGAATTTCTCATCATCAGGTATATCATAAGGAAATGTATAGGCAGAAAACAAACTCAGAGAAAATATTCATAATATATGTCTGAAAAATGACCTGTAACCAGAATACATAAACACTCTTACAGCTTGATGACTGAAAAAAGTAAATGATTTGCATATTTTACTAAAGAAGACTTATAAATGTCCGATATGCACACCATTAGCCATTAGAGAAATGCAAAGTAAAACAACCGGCAAGAGATCACTTAATATTTATATCCTGAATGGCTGGACTGAAAATATCTGACAAAAGCAAAAGTTAGCAGGTTTCTGTGAAATGGTACCATGACTTTGGAAAGGATTAAACAGTTTCTTGTAGACATACTTACACCTTATGGCTGATAGCTAGGCAAAAGAATTTTAAATGTTTCTGAAGCAAAGAGATGATAAATGTTTGAGGCAATTATCTTGATCTGGTGCTACACATCATATACTCACAGTATTGAAATATCACTCCAGGCCGGCGCCGCGGCTCAATAGGCTAATCCTCCACCTAGTGGCGCTGGCACTCCGGGTTCTAGTCCCGGTCGGGGTTCTGGATTCTGTCCCTGTTGCCCCTCTTCCAGGCCAGCTCTCTGCTGTGTCCAGGGAGTGCAGTGGAGGATGGCCCAAGTGCTTGGGCCCTGCACCCCGTGGGAGACCAGGAGAAGTACCTGGCTCCTTCCATTGGATCAGCGCGGTGCCACGGTGGCCATTGGAGGGTGAACCAACGGCAAAGGAAGACATTTCTCTCTGTCTCTCTCTCTCACTGTCCACTCTGCTTGTCCAAAAAAAAAAAAAAAGAAAAAGAAAAAAAGAAAGAAAAGAAAAAGAAAGATCACTCTATACCCAAAAAATCTGTACTATTTCTATGTGTCAATAAACAATAAAAAATTAACATAATATTTCTTACAAGATTCCAAGCATATAGAGTATATAAAAAGGTAAGATCTTGGTGATGTAAACAGGACAGTTGTTTAGTGTGGCTGGAGTTAGTTTATGGGAAGATAGTCTTCTTGTGTATATTGTAAGGGTCTACATTTTAATTTTCTTAGTGGTGACATGGACGTATACAATTGCTAAACTCAATGAATAATGCATTTAAGATGCACTCATTTAATACATTAAAATTATATCTCAATAAAAACAAATGAAGCAATTATGAAAATGATGTGATTTCAACTATGAAAAATGGTAGTAGTCTTCATAAGCAAATGGCATTTAATAATAATTTGTGTATGCTGCATTATTAAGCCCTTGCACATTAATGCACTAATTTCATTCTCATAATGAATGTCTCAAATTTGTGATGTTATTCCCAAAGTGAGAGGACAAATGGCTCACTCTAGATGCTAGACAGCTAGTGTGTGGCAAATTCAGGGCTGAAACTGTAGTCTTTCCTCTCTAATACTTTTCTAAGACTTAACAGTTGCTTTGCTATTGCATTATCCTTATCTCAGAAAAACTGCTGTGGCAACTTTGGCTGCTAATTCCCCCAAATACCTATTTTATTCTGAACCTCTGAATTTCAATGGCTCAAAATTGTAATAACAGCCTTTATCCTATGATTGTCATTTTTATATCAATTCATGCATTTAGAATTCTGACTCAACTCAGATTCATCCCATTTTCTTAGTTACAAATTTTTCTTTGCCTTCACTGATCAGTGTTCAGATCACATCATAACCCACACCCCACTGCTGTCCCAGGGCCTGACGTGCGTCTTCAGTGTGCTGACAGCACCACATGCTTCCCACTGCCACAGCACCCTGCACATCATACTGTCCTTCCCTGTTTAGACGTCTGCCTCTGTCCATCACTCGTCCCAGAGCTGTTCTGCTGTTGCTGGAGAAGAAACCATTTCTTATTCATCTTCTGTCCCACTGCTTATTGTGATGCCTAGAATTCCAGAGCCAGTCAATAAATATTTACTGAATGACTGAACAAAGAGGGCTACTGCCTTCGGAGACACAGACATCTTCCCATCTGATGTGTCTCACCCCAGCTGCACTGATACACTGACTCACACATTGTCTCTGGAAACAAAGGTTCTTTATGCAGAAGTTGGTGATATGAAAAGGAGTACTTTCATTGTGCCGTCAAGGACAGCTTGTTCAACTTTGATGGTGGACCTTCTGGAAGGCTTATCCTAAAACCTGCTCTTCCCAAATGTCTTTGTTCCATAATTCCTTCTATCTGAAGGCACTAATTGTCTTGTATTTTCATCTAAGATTTTAAGGTTTGCTTTTGCATTTTCAAATTTTTGTACATTAACCAATTTTTAAAATTTATAGTGTGACAGAATCATTAACTATCTAAACTTATGCATAATCAAATTAATTCTCCAGCAGTACTTATTGGTTATTTTAGCATTTTTCCTTTGATTTGTAATGTCATTGATTAAATGTTCCTTAAGAGTACTGTACTTCCTTTTCACATTTTTCTCAGGCAAAGTAGAAGCTATATATTTTGCAGTAATTATTTCTTCCAATGAATGACATATAAATCGTCGCCTCTGACAGCATATTAAACAGGTGAGCAAAATAACTTCCAATATTAACTGTTGTATATCTGACTCAGAATATTAATGTTATTTGTATTTCACATAAAATTATAAACAATACATATATCTTATACTGAATTCAGACTACCTGAAGGATGAGATGGCAAAACCTCTCATCCCAAGTAGGTTGTTAAAAAACTGATTCAGAATATATCCCAGCATCAACATCGATTTCATCTTCAGCAACTCCATAGATGCCGCTTTATATAGTAACTAAACTGAGTTTTATTAAGCTTTATCAGTTTTATTTCCCTGTACACTTAAGTGGTCCCTCTTACTTTGTATTAAAGTAGGACAGGGGCTGGCACCGTGGTGCACTAGGTTAATCTTCCGCCTGCGGCACCGGCATCCCATATGGGCGCCGGTTCTAGTCCTGGTTGCTCCTCTTCCAGTCCAGCTCTCTGCTGTGGCCCAGGAGAGCAGTGGAGGATGGCCCAAGTGCTTGGGCCCTGCACCCCATGGGAGACCAGGAGAAGTACCTGGCTCCTGGCTTCAGATCAGCGCAGCACCGGCCGTAGCGGCCATTTGGAGGGTGAGCCAATGGAAGGAAGACCTTTCTCTCTCTGTCTCTCTCTTTTACTGTCTGTAACTCTACCTGTCAAATAAATAAATAAATAAATCTTTAAAAAAAAAGTAGGACAGTACCATCTGAATATCATCAGACATATACATAAACCTTTGAAAACTGGACTACAGTGGTACTTACTTGAAAAAGATAGTTCTTATTTTTAAGACTCCTAACTGCTACCAGATAGTATTAGTGAGATCAAACTCCTTAGTCAAGACAAATCTAATTCAATTTTTTAATATGGAAACCATGCAAAATACATAGATAAATTAAAGGTTTAACCTGGTAAAAGAGTTTCATAGCCTCAGTTTCACAATTCTGAGAAGCCTACCCATCCCACTGTTGCTGTATTCTAGTTATTTGTTTCAATTCTTAACTTGAACCACATAGAAAAATTACTGGGAAAAAGTCATCAAAAACTATAGGGACTCCAGTTTAAATGCTTAATCCTCAAGACATCTTTAGGGCTTGGGATTACCTGAGAGCAGTGAGCAAGCAAGTAACATCTCCCTAAAGCATCAGCTTTCTGTTAAACACCTAACCCTAAACCAAAAAGCAAGTGTAAAATTTGTGTTTACTTTTAACAAAGGAAAACTATGTCTAACTCCCACTGGCAATTGCAGTTTCAGCCAGTCTTTGAAGTTTTACAATAGAGCATGGTTTTCTTTGCAATGAAACAAAAATAACTGTAATCCTTAAAATATCTCTTTGATAGTTAAAACCACATATAATTTCTATTCTGAAATGCTGCATACATTTCAAACAAGTTACTCTTTAAGTGATACTTCTTCTCATCGGATCCTTTTAGGGAAATGCCATCAATGTAATGTGATACTTTTAAGTATAGGTTATTAAAAGTAATAGCAGTGAAGTACCCTGGTCTATATGAGGACCAAGGACCAGAGCTGGCATAGCCATTAACAGGTGCACCTGCCAGGTGAAGATAAATTGTTTCTGATGATCTTCACTGATAGAAATGGGGAAACATGATATGCCCGGTCAACAGCTACATCCTAGCTGGGAGAGCAATGTTCCTTTATTTCTGTAAAGCCAGCATGTGTGGAAACATCACTGCGTTGATATTACCACCTGATTACATTGCAATACAGCAGTCATCCTCCAAGACTCATCTGATTTGGGCATCATTCAAACAGATAAAGTAGCTGGGGATATGCAGCAATCATTACCACGCAGACTCTGGGTAGCACTGATCCCTAAACTTCCCCTGGATGTGTGGTATTGATTTTCATTCACTATTTCAGCAAAAGAGAGGCAGTTACAGGGATTTCCTCTTGACTTTTTAATGCCGTGTAATGTCTTCTTCATGCCACAAGTCAATGTGGGGATTCTGCCAGTTACAATGCATAATCTAGTTTGAATAAATGCCCCAGGGGTGGAGAAATATGGATGCATTGTGTTAGAGAGTCAAACAGGGGACATCTATTGCCTGACCTCCATAAGCTGGCCTCCCTGTCATGATGCCCCTGGGAGAAAACATTTTAGCCTATCTGAGAATTAGCGTTAGAATGGAGTCAGACTCTCACAACCTCCAGAAAGTTCCCTGTCTTTCATTTTAGACAGCAAGTAGCCATCCTTGTAAAATGGATTAAGGTCCCATTTGTCAGGATAGTTTCCCAGTGTATTCCAGTGACAGTAAAGATGTTAGAGGCCAGGAGAGGCAGCAGAGAAAGAGTCCGTGTGAATTAATTGAGCTCCTCCATCGTGAGTATGCCTGGCTTTGGCCCCTTGCGATGCCCATCAAAAGAGAGTGATGTTGTTAGGTCAGCTCCTTCCCCTCCCCACAAGTCAAGTGAGTCTGTTAGGCCCAAGTAAGCTTTCTGTACATTTGTGATAACTGGTGGACCAGGAGCGAGATGGACAGGACTGGACTTGTAAGATGAACTGAAGAACACAGGAAATGAAGTCACGTTCAGAATGAAAAGGACAGGAGCAGGTGGACACCTGGAGGTGGCAGGGAGTGAATAAATGGGACAGGTGTTGTTTTTTGTTTGTTTTGTTTTAGAACGTGGGAGTGGAATGAAAAAAGAGAACCATGTCATACAGGAAGGATAAATGTTGGTGGAGATAAAGGAGAGCATGATGAGTATAGCTAGGGATTCGAAGTTAGTATAACTTTTTTTTTTTTTTTTGACAGGCAGAGTGGACAGTGAGAGAGAGAGAGAGATAAAGGTCTTCCCTTGCCATTGGTTCACCCTCCAATGGCCGCCGTGGCCGGCGCGCTGCAGCCGGCGCACTGCGTTGATCTGATGGCAGGAGCCAGGTGCTTCTCCTGGTCTCCCATGGGGTGCAGGGCCCAAGCACTTGGGCCATCCTCCACTGCACTCCCTGGCCACAGCAGAGAGCTGGCCTGGAAGAGGGGCAACCGGGACAGAATCCAGCGCCCCGACCGGGACTAGAACCTGGTGTGCCTGCGCCGCAAGGCAGAGGATTAGCCTAGTGAGCCGCGGCGCCGGCCAGTTAGTATAACTTTTAAGGTTAGTATAACCTTTAAGGCTTGCCAGTGAACATTGAAATTCCTTTTAAATTAAATTTCTTCCTGTTTGTACAATGCATTTGAAATGATCTGAAATAGTCCTACTGGTGTGTATTAGATGGATTATGGCTTCAACAGCAACCTGCAGGAGCCTGATCCTAGATCCTCACTGAGGGGAAGTTTCAGTTTAAGGGGAGGAGAGGGCACACCCCAGCTTGGGGAATGGGCACTGCCACATTATTAAGTGTAGGTGAGGGTTAGAATTAGGATGCTGGACTCTGAAGCCAAATGCTGCTCTTGTCTCGGTTACGTTCATACTTTGCCCTTTTCTTCATTTCTTGTTTGCCAAAGAATATAAGGAAATATGCTTTCTTTCCCTTTCTGGGTTGTTGTGCAGGGCGCTACTGGGGCTGCCCCTCAGTGGAGCCTTGAATTGGCTGCCACCAGGCAGTGCTGTCTGCTTCAAACTTGGCCACACACATGAGGAGTTATTGTCTTGGGAACTGGTAGAGAAGTCTGGGATTAGAGATCATTGTTAAAAAAAAATGAAATAAAGGATATCTCCAAGAAATAGACTACCCCCAATGTGAGTGAGTTTTTATCTTCCACAAGAATTTCAGCAGAGACTAGATGACCCGGGTGCCAGGCAGGAGAAGAAGAGAGTCCACATCAAGAGAGCGCTATTGGCTGTTCCACCAGCAAACACCTGACGTTCAATGGTTTGGTCAAACACAGTCTACTGGACAGACTCTTCCATGTCCTCATCCAGCACTCAGATCTGCGCCTACCTTCCCACAAGGTTTCCAAATGAATGATTTAACAGAGCACTGACTTGTGGAGATGCTGCCTTTGAAAGCACAGACACTGAGTTTTCACATCAACTCCATAGCTTTAGCTGAGTGTCCTTGAGAAATAATTTCTTCTGTCTGAGCCTCAACTCGTCATATGTAATATCACAAGTGCAATATTTAATTCTACCAAATGCCTGGTTGCAGTTGCAGATATATGCTTTTGAAAGGGAAAAAAAGGTTATGAATAAGAAACACAAGTTTCTTCTTTTATTATTTTAGACTTTTAGACTAAAGTAAATGTCATGTGAAGCCTATTAGAGATTTGCCTACTGAATCTCAAGAGGGGTTAAAATGGTAACAAACTCTTGTCTGTGCTGAGAGTCCCAAAAGACGAGAGGGTGCTCGCTTGACGTATGCCTGGGCAGATGCCTTCTTGATGGACAAGGAGACTCACCTGCTACCTCCTCAAAGGACAGTACCAGGGCATGACTGGTCTAGTGCCTAGAGTTTCACATTCTCCCTGAAAGTCTTTGGGCAGTGGCAGTGTTAGACTACAAGACCCTTACAGGTATCTATGCTTCGTCCATCCAGAAGCTCTTGATCAATTGACCCTGCAAACTCCTGGTGCACCTGCCAATGATTCTCCAAAGATATGTCCTCTGGATGGGGACTCTGTGCAACCTATCCGAACTCAATACAGTTCACTAAATATGGAGTTTGGGTCTATATTTTTCATTAACCTCTGTCTGTTGCTTTCCTAACATTCCCCAGTATCAGCTGCCACTGAGCTGTTCATCTCAGCTAAGACAGAAACACCGACGAAGGCAGCTAGAACTGCTTGACTACATCCTGCTTTCTGTTCTGTTGTGACTACCGTGATAATTTAATATTATTTAGTGTGGGGGGGCATCCCTAAAAGGTTGGAGTAGCTGATAAGGCTACCTGTTGTCCTTTTTTTAACTTTTCTAGTTCTGTGAGCTCATCAAATTGTCTGGGTATCCCCAGGGTCTCTCACATGTGGCTCTGTGCTGGTCATATAGAGTATGTTCAAATAAATCCTTGTGAAATGAGTAGATAAGGAAATGGCCCACGTGCTCCATGATTGAGAATAAGAGGGGCACCCATGAAAACAAATTCAGCCAGGAATATTTGGGAGATGCAGGCAAACACCTACTTTGGTGAACACAGGATTTTTATAAGCACTTAATTATAATAAATATAATCTCAGCCTTGTAGTCAGGCGAAAAGTTGCAAGACGAGCAAATTGAGCCTCAGATGGGTCAAGGGATGGCCAAGGTGATGTAGTTGATACATGATGGTACTTGGCAAGAACCTGGATCTCCCAGCTTTGCCTGCCTTGCCTTTTTCCATTGTGTCTCATGCCATGTGATGTGTGGAGTGAGTGATGGATATATACTCTTGGATATACTTCTAATGTGTATCTCTGACCCCTGCTCCAATAATCAATGGAACAGAATTCTTTAAATTGGGGCTAAGAAAGACAGGTGTTAACTGGCAAAATTAAGTGGTTTTTAAAACACATTTGAGATACTTCACTGGAGAGACTATTGACAGGTAAATAAAATGAATATGGAGAAACCTCTTTCTTGCTGATGAATAACACATTGCTTTCAGGCAAGTAGGTAAATTCAAGGAGATTGTCTTTCCAAGCTTTAAAAAGTTTAGTTCATGAATAATTGAGCAACTTCCTGGCACACTCAATATTTATTTGTAAGCCTGCTCTGGGCAGAAAAGAGAAAAACCATTTTGAAAACAAGCTTTGCATTAGCTAGAAGTTTATTTGCTTGTCAGAAGATTACATAATTATGTTTGCAAAGGAACATATTGGTATGTTTTGTTATTTTCTTGTTGATATATTGATGTGAAATGTATTAGACAAATTAGAAAGGAGAGAGTAAAAATCTGCCTCGTTGTGTGCATGTGTGGGCTGCAGAACTTGCAGAAATCTGTTTGCACATCTATTAAGATCCTTATTACAATCTTCAGTCTACTGTTGTTCTGGAATAATATTTTTACCTGACTCTTCTTTCCAGCAAGGCCAGCTGCTAGGCCAAGAGGGGCTAGAGCGTTTTGCACATAGCAGATGCTCAATAACTATTGAATGAATGTTTTCTATTCCAAAATATGTACAACATCATCTTTATTAAATCTAAGTTATGTGCATGTGAAGAAGCGGAGCATGTTGTCCTTGTCCTCAAACGTGCGTGAGGGCATGGGGGAGTGGTGGTGGGAGAGTCTCTTTCATAGGAAGTTAGTGCTGCCTGATTGTATTCATTCCTGATGAATGTCTTGGGTCTGATGACCAATTAAAGTCCAACCTGTGTGAAGAGGAGAGAGGTTTCTGGTAACATTAACACAAAGATGTGTTATTCAGCAGTTCCATTCCTTCCAAAGGAAAGGAAATCAGTATGTTGAAAAGATACCTGCACTCTCATGTTGATTGCAGCACAATTCACAATAGCCAAGACACTGAGTCCATCCAAGTGTCCATTGACAGACAGTAGATAAAGAAAACGGGATACACATAAGTGGTGGAATGTCATTTGGCCACAAAAGAGTGAAATCTTGTCATGGGCGGCAACATGATGACCCTGGAGGACATTATGTTCAGTGAAATAAGCCGGGCAGAGAAAGCACCACACGTTTTCACTCACCTGTGGAAGCTCAAAGAGTTGATCTAATAGAATCTGAGAGTAGCGTAGAGGCCACCAGAGGCTTGGAAGTAGAGGAGCAGGAGGATGGAGAGATGATGGATAACAGGTAGTGAAACAGGGCTTGATAGGAGACACACATTCTTGTGTTTCAGAGCATAAAAGTAATTGTAGTTAACAATATTTATCATGTATTTCAAAGCAGCCAAGAAGAGGGAATTTGCATATTTCCCACACTAAGAAATGATACGTGTTTGAGATGATGGGGATGCTAATTACCTAGATTTGATCATTATATGTTGTATAAATGGATCAAAATATCACACTGAACCTTCTAAGTATATATAATTATTATGGATCAGTTTGAAAAAAGTCAAGATTCAGGGGAAGTCAGCGCTGGAGGTCTGGGAAATGGATCTGGCCAATATAAGAACACATATTCTCAACTAGACCTCAAGCCCTCACTGATCATACATTCAGTTCTTCATTCCTCAAATGATTGGAGCGTGAACTCTCTCCATGCACCAGATACTGTTTCAGAACACAGCAGGGAACAAATGAGATAAAAATCTCTACCAACCTGCCGCTTACATTCTTTTATGGAACAGGGGGATTGGGACAATGCCAGCAGCGTGTGAAGGCTGGGTATAGATTCCATGTACGATGCAGTTCATTTCCCGTTGACTGGAGATATTTGTGAGATCGGGGCAGGACCATCCATTTACCTTTCCTAGTCTGATTTAAACCTAACTAAGTTTCTTGGAGCTATATTCCTCCCAGGGAGAAGCCATCACAATTTCACTTACTTAATTATCTATTAGCCAAAATTAATCTGCTTCATTTATTTATTTGAAAGCTAGAGAGACACAGAGAGGTCTTCCATCTGATGGCTCACTCCCCAAATGTCTGCTTTGCCAGGCCAGGTAGGAGCTTAGATCTCAGTCTGTATCTCTCATGTGGGTAAGGGAGACCAAACTACTTGAACCTTCATCTGATGCACCCCAGGGTGAGCATTAGCAAAAAGCTAGAAGGGAAGGGAGCTGGGGCTCTAACCCAGATGCCCCAACATGGCATGCAGGCATCCCAAGTGACGTCCTAACTGCTGCACCAAGTGCTAACTCCAAATACGCTTCATTTAAATCTCTTTGACCAAATGCAAATCATTCTTTTCCTCATAAGAATGGGTTAAAACAAACCCAGTGTGAACTCAGCACTTTACCAAGAAAATTTACACAAAATGCTTCAGACATGAGAGTTGTTTATATTTTGCTTTGTCATCACATACTTTTCTCTTCCTCTCATTTCATGCCTGTCTGCTGTCTATCTATGTATTTATGTATCTATGTATCTATCATACATTAGCCTGTCATGTAAGTCTTGCATGTTGTTTTCTCATAAGGTTTTGTAAAAAAAATATGATCCTTGATTCCATATTATTATTTTTAAAGATTGAATTATTTATTTGAAAGGCAGAGGCAAGACAGAGAGAGATTGAGAGAGAGAGAGATTAGAGAGAGAGAAGCCTTCCATCTGTTGGTTCACTCCCCAATTGTCTGCAACGGCTGGAACTGTGCCTATCTGAAGCCAGGAGCCAGGAGCTTCTTCTGGGTCTCCCATGTGGGTGCAGGGGCCTGAAGACTTGGACCACCTTCTACTGCTTTCCCAGGCCATAGCAGAGAGCTGGATTGGAAGTGGAGCAGCTGGGACTTGAACTGGTGCCCATGAGGATGCTGGCGCCGAAGGTGGTGTGCTGGCAGCTTTACCAGCTATGGCAGAGCCCTGCCCCAACTCCATATTATTGATAACAGGTGTTAGTTTCAATTAAGTAAACATTAATATATTTTACTTCTTCCTTTCATCTATGGTTAGAGAGACTGAGAGACAAAATAAGAAGCAGAGAAGAAAATTTTCCCAACAATCCATTTTTAAAAGAATTTTTATGCTGATTATTCTTATCCCTGCTATCCTCATCTGTGCTCTTGCCTTCTCTGTTTCATGGTGGGGGTGAGGCGCACAGGAGTGTGGGGAGCCGGGTTACAAGGGCATATCACTGTGCCTTCTTGCCCTTATGCTGTGCCAGCTGGTTCAGACATAGGCAGGGCTGCAGGAGAAAGATGATGTGTGTTTTTTCCCCTGCTCCCCCACATTTGATTCCTGGTTCTGGCCTTGGCCCATCCTTCTACAGCCTGAGCTGTGTTGGGAGGCCATTTCCCTGCTCCAGTTCCTGCCAGAATGTGTGTCCCATCAGCCTAGGAATGATAACATCTTTTCATCGCTGGTGATCCCTGAATGGGACACAAGTATTTGAGCCGTCACTGCTCTCTCCCAGGGGGTACATTAGCAGGAAGTTGGAATTGAGGGTGGCACTGCGCGTCAAACTCAGTCACTATGAGATTGGATGTGGGCATCTCAAGGGGCTTCCTCACTGCTCCATAAATGCCCACTCTGAGAAGTCCTTCCTAAAGGATCCATTTGACTCTGAAATATCTTAGCTGCAGAAAGACTTGAAATCTTTCATTCCTCTTGCCTTTGCAGAGCGGTAAGATGGAGTTGTCTGTGTTTCTCCCTAGAGCCCTGGCTGAGTGCCCACAAGATCCGTACTAGTGAGTAGAAAAGGCAACAGAGGCTAGAGAAGGGTGACCACTTCCTCGGGGAGAACTTCACAGACAAGGTGGTGTTGGCAGCAGGTTTCCAAGGACGAGGAGGCAGAGTGTGACAAACAGCGTGTGTGTTATGCTTGTTATAACCTTGACCTTTCTGGAGACGGGGGAGAAGAAGCAGGTAGCGGCATTGGGTGCTTGGGGAGGCTTGAGTGGTGCGGTGAAATTGGAGCCAGGTGCTGAAGGGCAGGACAAGCAGCGCGGGGAAGCTGAGGTCACCCCTGTCTCCAGACCTCCAGCCTGCTATTAAAACAGTTTCTCCACGGTTACCTTCCTTTTCTCTAGAACACCGTTTCCTCCTCTCTTCTGTTGAGCAGATGTAGGAAATGTCCTCTATCCGCCCCCAAACAGCTTGTTACTGAGTATTCTTAAGGGAATTATTTTGACTTCTCTGATTTAAAAAAAAAAAAAAGCATCAAGGAACAATTTAGGTACCTACAATTCTAAATATACAATTTAGAAAGGGGGAATTTTGATCTTTTAATTTATTTTTTGTCTTTTAAAATGCAGACTTTGGGTTATTCCTGAAATTTAAATGATGTATCTGTTGGCTCTTAGAGGGTTGGAATAGAATTTATAAAGAAAAGCCATTTTATTATGACTTCTTTCTCTTCTTTTGGCCTCATCTTTCTATTGCATTCCTCCCCTCCTTCCCCTACTTTTCTCACTCCCTGTGTTGTTTCTCTCCTGTCAATCCTCATCCTTCCCCCACTTTGGGCCCCACGTGGGGCAACCCCCATGTGTCGCCCCAGGAAAGAACACGCTTTCAGACCAGCACACTGCACTTGTGCCTGCAGCCTTCCCCAAAGTGGGCCCTTTGGCCAGGGATGTTCGTGGGCTTCTTGGTACTGAGAAAGGGACCAAGCAAAGGAAGAAGTGCCTGGGTGACCAGGCTTGAGCACTCACTGAGAGAAGGGACGGGCGGGAGTCACAGCTGGCTCTGAGTTCCTGAAAAACCCAAGAGGACAAAGGGAGATGGGGAGGATCGGGGGAGGTTGGAGAGGAAACTGTGGCTTTAAAGTCAGGTTCCAGGCATAATAAACTTTCCCAGCTCTGTCTCCCCACCAGCCTCTATGTTGGCTTGAGAGTCTGTGCTGAGACACCCATCTTACCTCTTGGGGGCCTTGGGTTAATATGCTCTTGGAAGATGGTGTGATAGCAGCTGTCACATTAAGCAGCCCCACTCAGACTCATTCCTGAAGGCTGTGGGAAAGCCCAGTGGGGGAAGAGGTGCTGGTGGCTTCAAAATTCTACTTCCTGGTTGACAGATGGTGTAGGGAATAGATGAATACCTACTTTGTCCCAGAGATTCAATAAATTAATGTAGATTTGTTTATATAGATAAATTGTATTTGTTTGAGAGAGGGCGGGAGGGAGTGAGGGAGAGAGAGGAAGAGGGAGAGGGAGAGGGAGAGGGAGAGGGAGAGGGAGAGGGAGAGGGAGAGGGAGAGGGAGAGGGAGAGGGAGAGGGAGAGGGAGAGGGAAAGAGAGAGAACCCATCTGTTAATTCATTCTCCAAATACCCACAAAGTTGAGGGCTGAGCTAGGCAGGAGGCAGAAGCCAGAAGCTGGGAGCACAATCCAGATCTTCTTTGTGGGTGACAGAGACCCAACATCTTGAGCCATTACCAGCTGTCTCCCAGGCACAGAGCTGGAATTAGGAGCCAGGAAGCAAAGCTAGGTGCTCCAGGATGGGATGTGGATATTTTAAGCACTGCCCCCTCCGTGACCTCTGTGACATGAATTTAAACTCTTTAATGGAACTATGTGCATTATATACGAGTCTGATTTCCCAAAGGAGAAAACTGAGGCTCATGAGTAACTCGCCCAACACGACCCGGCCATCAGCTGCAGAACTAGACGGGGAAGTTGCCGCTTTTTGCAGTACCTGTAGTGCCTGTCTGGGAGGGCACTGGGCACTCAGCCAGAGTCCAGCAAGTGGGACAGAAGTGGGAATGAGGCTTTGTTACCATGCCTTCTATCCCTCCAGCCTGTGTCCTCACCGCCAGCACCAATGTGGATTCTGAAGCAGCCATGAAGAAATGAAGGGGCACATTTCATCCCAGGACCCAGGCTGTGTGGTAGCTGCTGTCTGGTTCTCTCTGGATGAGGTCCGAGGACTTGGCCTGAACTCCTGGGCGAAAGATGAGCCTTTGGCAAAGAGGGAGGGAGTGTGCTCCTACCTCTGCAAGGTCTGCTGTCACTGGTGTCGGTGGATGTCACACACGGCTCAAACCAGGTCCTTGGGGTTAAAAATAACTCCTCCACCCTGCCTTAGGAAGGAGAACTAAAAATAGGGTCCCTCTCTGTGGATTGAATTAAAGCTCCCACGTGAGGGAAGGCATCTCAGGTGCGGACTGCTTAGTCCCCTGCCAGGGTGTGTGGTCTGTCTGTCTGTCGCAGGGTAGGTTCTACATGTATGGAGACAGAGGCAGATTTGGCGCATGGCTAGAAGGAGAAAAAATTGAAATCAGAGCCCTGGTCTGGCCTGTAGCCTGCCTCTGAGTCGTATCGTAGTCCTCAAGACGGAGAAATGTGACATGGCCCATGTCCTCCCAGAAAGAGACCTGAGGGAACTTAGCCCGGGGAGATGCGGGTTTGGGCTGAGGGCTCAAGCCTGGCAGGTTCTGCTGGTGAGGTTCACCCCCTCAAGGGAAATAAGCATTGAGTGCCCACCAGGGGCCCGACTCAGGGACACAGCCAGAACAGGGGAGGTCCCTGCCTCCTAGCACTTACCTTTCAGGGAAAAGTTTCAAAAATAAACAAAACAAACTGAGTAGTAAAACACTGTTAGACGCTCAGAAGAAAAGAAAAGGCGCATAGTGACATAACATGGAGATGGGACGAGATTAGTTTTGTAGAATAATTCAGAAAGGTCTTTCTGAGGATGCGATTTTTTTTTAAATAAAGATTTATTTGTTTATTTGAAAGTCAGAGTTACAGAGGGAGAAGGAGAGGTAGTGAGAAAGAGATCTTCTATCCACTGCATCACTCCCCAGACTGCCACAAAGGCTAGTGCTACGCCAGGCTGAAGACTGGAGCCGGGAGCTTCTTCTAGGTCTCCCCACGCAGGTGACAGGGACCCAAGCACTTGGGCATCTTTCACTGCTTTTCCCAGGCCATTAGCAGGGAGCTTGTTCAGAGGTGGAGCAGCTGGGACACAGACTGGCACCCACGTGGGATGCCTGTGTCCCATTATGCCATAATGCCAGCCCACGGCTGTGAGTTAGGAAGCAAGCCTTCAGTGATAATCAGAACCCAGGGATGGGGTAACATGGAGAAGAGGCCTAGCTGGCTGGGCTCGAGACACAGGGGGCACCAGTGTGGCTACAGCCCCCGGGTGATGTCTGCAGGAGGCGGGTACAGACCGTGGGTACAGGGCCGAGGTGGAGAGGCGTGGGGAGGCACTGTATGAGAGAGACGACCTGGGGCTTTCTTATTAATGTACTGACCCCTGCCTGCCTTTCCTGCCTCCAAGTGCCTGTGTGTGACGGAGCCTGTGCTTCCTCAGTAAGAAACGATGCAGCCAGAGGTTTGTTGCTGTTTCCAAATTGTCCTGTGTTGCTGAGCGTTGCATCCACAGGCCTGGGGGCAGCAGCTGCAGAGGCGATGAGGCGACTACAGGGATCCACAGTGAAGGCCCTGCTCAGAACACTGCCTGGGGCCAAGGGTGGTGCCTGCGCAGGTGAACCTGTCCCCGCTCCTCCCTCTCACTCCTCTCATCCTCAGAGGGGGGGCCTTGAAGCCATACGGTGCCCAGGCTCTGGACTCCCCTTCCCCTCCACACCCACCCTCCCCTCCCCCAGGCCACAGATAATTACCACAGGACCAGGTATGTCATGGGCATCCGTGTGAATTTTTTTTTTTTTCATGATTGAGCTTGACTGGGATATTTGAGGAAAATACTCAAAAACTCACAGATGTTAACCAACATGGCCCCACTTGGGTCTCCAACAGGCTGAAGCGTAGCAGACTCCATCTTTCTCAACTGAGGGCTTTGCAGAATGTAGCGAGGGGTGCTCTTTATGTGTTCCAGCTCCTTACAAGCAATTTATTCATCTCCCCACTACAGCAACTCATGTTGATCATAGAAACGAGGACAACACAGAAAAGCAGAAAAAGTAACTACTGTTAATTACAGTTTGTGTGATACTTACTTTAAAAAGCCAGACGATATAAAGGCAAGGAAATATAGCAGCATATTAAAAAGATAAAACATGGTGAAATTATTGTAACTATGATTTTATGGCTGCGTAATAGTCCTGTGGAATTGATGAATCGCACTTTATTAAATATCTCTCCCCATGCTGTATATTTAAAGCATAGCTGAGATTCTCGTTATTTAAAAAATGCAGTAATTCAACAGCATTCTCACCCCTACAATATTCTCAGAATCTGTCTCAGTTCTCAGAAAATGCCATTACTGAATGAAAAAATATATAAATATTTTTAAAGCTCTTGATACTTATTGCCCAAGCAAGTGCTAGTTTATATGAGAGCTGCAGACTGATTCAGGACACAGACAGCTGCTCACCCCCTAGCAGATCCTACCCTAGGTGGGAGGTGTGGTAGCATGTGTGTGTGTGTGTGTGTGTCTGTTACACTGTGCTAAAAGAGGGAAAGGAGAGAAATTGAGGTCCTGGCTTGGGGGAGAGTTCCCATGCCTAAGGATATTGAACCCCTGGACAGAGGCCCTGGGAAACCAAGTCCCTGGTGGGACAAGTCCAGATCGGGACCTCAGATGCCTTTGCCTGCAGTGTCCGGTGATGTCCACTTTGACTTGGAAATGTTGGGGAGAGAGGCTGCAGCCAGAGGGTGTTTGCCTGCCTGAGGGGCCGCCTGCACAGCCCGCCAGTGTCTGTGCAGCAAAATGAACAGGATCTCCTCCTGTGGCCCCACAGTAAGCAGTGCCACTCACCTCCACGATTAGACTCCAATCAAACAATTAGACACAGTTGATTGGGAACCTTTCCTTCATCTGGATAACTACAGTTGCAGAGGTTTTTTTATTATTATTATTATTTCAAATGAGGATGAGATGGAGAGCATTTTTTGTTTGGGGATATGTCTAGCTTCAGGATCCACAGGAGAGAAGGCCCACACTTCCAGGAATGGAGAGTCCTACCCACACTTCCGGGAACAAAAAGTCCTTGACAAGGTCCCTGTGGGTGCCTAAAGGTCAACCAATGAGGATCAGACCTGCCTCAACCTTTAATCCCCACGCCTTGTATCTATAAAAGGAGCCCTCCCAACCCTCTGATGCGCGACTTCCCCAGCAACAGGCCCTGTTGGGACCAGGGAACCTTGCCCGGGAACGGAATCCCAATAAAAGCCTGTAAGTCGATTCATCTGGCTGGGAAGATTTGTTACGCGCTGGACACCTTGCACCAGAAAGTGTGAACACTGAAAGATACAACCCGAGATGTCACAATACCATGTGTTCTCATATTGATATTATGCTGCGCAGGGAAAAAATGATGATAGCATATACATCAACAACTATTTGCCTATAAACCCCAGAAATTAAAAGGAAGCAAGGTTGGGTGACATTATTCGCCCCACCCCTGGGAGTGGAGTTTGCTGATCAGCATATTGTCCTGTGGTATTTTTTTTTTTAGGTTTTATTTTATTTTATTTTATTTGACAGGCAGAGTGGATAGTGAGAGAGAGATAGAGAGAAAGGTCTTCCTTTTGCCGTTGGTTCACCCTCCAATGGCCGCCATGGCTAGCGCGCTGCAGCTGGCGCACCGCGCTGATCCGAAGGCAGGAGCCCGGTGCTTCTCCTGGTCTCCCACGGGGTGCAGGGCCCAAGGACTTGGGCCATCCTCCACTGCACTCCCTGGCCACAGCAGAGAGCTGGCCTGGAAGAGGGGCAACTGGGACAGAATCTGGCGCCCCGACCGGGACTAGAACCCAGTGTGCCGGCGCCACAAGGCGGAGGGTTAGCCTAGTGAGCCGCGACGCTGGCCAGGTCGTGTGGTATTTATGTGTTCTGTTGCTTGCTCTGCAGAGTGGAAATGCATTGGGATAACACCTAATGCACGTTGCTGTTTGCTGGTGCTCGGTTTGATCTGTGTGATCTGCCTGCATCTCCTTCCTGGGTCTCTCTTCTTTTTCAGTACTCCCCCTTTCTCCTGTCTGCTCAGGGTTCCCATTCCTGAATTAAAGCCCCAAAAGCCCCATGATTTCTTCTTTTCCTGCTCGGTTCAGGTAACATACAAGGCTACAGTCATTTTTCAAAGCGACCAGTCTTGACTCAGAATTTGAATGTGTGTGTGCCATGATAATAAAAATTCTGAGCTTGACTCTAATGTACACCTGTGCCCTCCCCCAGCCTGAAGTGGGCAGGGGGGCTGTGTTTCTGGTTTTCTCTGCTCTTCCCTGCTCAGCCCCTTCCACATGCAGGAGCTGCTGTGGCACTCACATGGGGAAGATGGAGAAGGAGGAAAGCCGGGGGATGCTGCAGGTGACTGTGCCAGGAGGTGGTGAAACCCTCCTCCCTAGTCCCCTTGACCCTAGGCTTTCGGAGACATTTTCAACCCTCTGCACATCGCATGGTGCCGACCCCAGAGGACTCCACGTGAGCTCTTTGTCTACTGAACACCTTCAGTCCTTGTTCATCAGACTCCAGGTAGGAAAGCAGATCCCACTGCGATACCACTCGGCCTCCTCCTTCTCAGAAACTGACCTGGCGCTTCCAGGGTGTCCTGGGGATGTGTGACCCCAGCCACCATCTCAACCTGACCTTCAGCAGGCCTTGTTTTGGGGCCTTGAACACCTTCTTGTATCTGCTGGAAAAGCATTTCCCTCAGGTGCCTACAGGGGTAACCCAATTTTCCTCCTCTTTGCTCAAAACTCACCCCTGTAGAAAGTCTGTTTCTGACTAGGTTATTGGGTATGGTCCTTTCTGGGGTCCTTTCCCCCTTAACCTGCTCTCTGGTTTTGCACAATGCTTATCACTTTTCACCTACTTATGTAATTTTCCAATTTGTTCTGTAACGCTAGTTATTCACCTTTGCCATTAAAATGGAAGAGAGGTAAGGCCAGGGGTATTTGTCTGTTTTGCTGACTGTTGTTCTAATTAGAACAATGATTGAAGTCAGTGATCCATGGTATTTGGTTGAAGCAGCACCTTTCTCTCAAAATCCCCACCCCTGCAGGCACATCTACCACTCCCTACCCTCTGCAGCCCCTTGAAAGGTTTAAAGTTCTGTTTCCTTCTGCTTAAACTTACTCGCTGCGACCTGTTTTCTGTCTTGGCAGTCTCTTCTCTATTCTACCTGGATACTCAATTCAATAACCTGTCATATTTTTCTGAGAGAATGGCGCTTGTTACCGCTGTTTGTGATTTTCCGAATTTCTCATATTAAAAACCCTGAAGGTGGTCTGGGTTAACTCATTTCCCCTGGGGCTCGAACTGTTGGAATTTCTCAGGGGAGACAACTGCCAGTCCTGCGGAGGGCAATGGTCAGCAGAATGGACACTCATAAGGGTGCAGCCATCCCCCCACCTGCAGCCCCACCTCTGGGCTCCTCTGCCACTGTTCCAGCTGCCTCTACTCGCCCTTCCCAGTCACGTGCTGTTCCCTCCCATCCGCCACGGGCTTCAGACACTGCAAACCTGCCCAGGAACTTTCCTTTTATTTCCTCTTCAGGACACAATTCCCTCACCATCGCTTCCTGGGTCCTCTCTTCCCTCCTGCAATATTAATCAGTCATCCGCAGGACCCTGCACCTGCCTGCCTCACACACACCTGACGACACAATAGAATGGATGTGTATTACTAAGCTGGAAGACCCAGATGGCTGATTCGATGGGTCTCTTCTGTTAGTTTTCATAGTTATAGTCCCAAAAACTCCCACAGAGCCTGGAAAATGTCCAAAGTACCTTGAGGGTAAGGACTATGACTTATTTGCATTTGTATTTCCTGTGCCTACCATGAAGCTCAATTAATATTGAATAAAAAGCCGAAAGGGTACACTTCGTCTTCACAGACCATGGACTCCCAAACTCCTCTAGAGCCCTGCTGGTCCAGTGCTTTTTCTTTCTGGGTTTCACTGCATCTAATGTGTTCAGTGGTATGTGTGTGTCTGTGTGTTGGATGCTTGAGCACTTATGTGTGTTTCCTGTGTGTTGTGTGTGCGTTTTCCACGTATTTGTTTGCTGTTCTATATGTGCTTGCTGTGTGTGCAAGTTTGCTATATATATATGTGTTCGTTGTTCCATGTATATACGTTTGTGGTGGGTATATGTGCTGTGTGTATGTTTGCATTGTGTGCATTTGCTGTGCACTTTGTGTTTTCTATGTGCTGTGTGTGTATATACTCACACTGTGTGTATGTTTTATGCATGCAGTATGTACGTGTTTGCTCTGTGTGTCTGTGTCTCCTGTGTGATGGGTGTGTTTCTTGTGTGTATGTTTGCTCTGTGGATGTGCTGTGTGTGTGTTTGCCCTCTGTGTATTTGCTGTGGGCTGTGTTCCGTGTTTGCTCTGGGTAGGTTTGTTTGCTGCAGGTACGTGTTTTCTCTGTATAAGTGTATATGTTTGCCCTCTGTGTTTGCTGTGTGCTAAGCGTTTTTGCTCTGTGTGTGTTTGGGGGGTGTATGTTTGCTCTGTATGTATGACTCTGCCTCTCAAGTAAATAAATAAATACACAATTAAATATTTTAAAATGCTTCAGTGGCTTCACATATTTCAGAGGTAGTATTTTGTCGATATTCAATGAATGGATCAATGAAGGAATAAATGCATGGGGCCAGGAAGTTGGATCAGGAGCCTTCTGGAGTTGCTCCCGTGTTAGGATCCGGTCATTTTCTCAGGTCCTTGGTTCGAGTTGGAACTTCCCAGTCTCCTCAGTTTCTTCCTTCTCCCTTCTAGTTTAACTTCTTGCTTCTGCACTCAGGATTTCTGTCAAATTATTCTTTGTCAGGTTATCCTCCTCCTGTCTTCCGGCACTGTACTTCTTCAAAATGATTTGGTTATTCTAGGTCTTTTGCATGTCTATATAAATTATAGAACCTGCCTATCAATTTCTTCAGCAGAGTTTACTGAGATCTTGCTTAGAATTGAAGTGAATCCATAGACAGTGTGGGAAAATTCACATCCTAACAACACTGAGTTTTCTAGTGCATAACCATGCTCTACTTTCCATGTACTTAAATCTCCTTTAATTTTTCTCCATGACAGTTTATAGTTTTCACTGTATCTATTTTGTTTAACTTATCACTATGTGCTGTGCACAGTAAGGATGTGGGGACATCATTATCAATTTACAACATCATGGGTAGATTTTATCCTGTGTCTTGTGTACTGAGACCTTGCTCAATTTGTTTATTTTTCCAAATTTTTTTTGCCCATTCCTTCAGAGGTTCTGCAGAGACATTTGTATCATCTGCAAATAAGAAGTGATTTACTTCCACCTTTCTGTTTCCTAAGGGTTTTCTTTCTTTCTATTATCTTATTGTGCTGACTCAGATGCCAGTACAAGGCGAAATAAGAACAGTGAGAATGGACATCACTGTCTTGTCCTGAAATTAATGAGAACATACTCAGTCTCATGCCATTGAGTATGACAGAAGAAATAGCTTTTTCAAAGTTGCCTTTTATCAGAATGTGTTCTATTACTAATATATATTGAATCCTTGTTATATATGGATGTTGAATTTTGTCAAATGCTTTTTCTGCATCTCTGTTTTTCTCATTTTCAGTCTGTGAATATGGTAAAGTGCACTGATTGATTTTGAAATGTAAATTGCATCGTAGGATAAGCTCCTCTTGGTCATGAGGTATTATCATTTTTTGATATTGCTGGATTCAATTTGCTAAAACTTGTTGTGAGGTTGTTTGTATTTATGGTCATGAGGGATATTGCTTTGTAGTTTTGTTATGTGAAAGTGCAAATTCAATTTCTTTAGCGTATATAATGCTATTCATGTAATACATTTCTTCTAGATTGAGCTTTAATAGATTGATCATGGAAGGAATTTGTCTGCTGTAAGTGTTTGAATTTATCTTAAAAGTTACTTATCATATTCCTTATCCTTTTAATTTATTTATTTGAAAGGCAGAGCGACAGGAGAGAAGGAAATAGACAGATAGCTAGATAGGTAGATAGGTAGGTAGGTAGATAGAAAGATAGATCGATCTTCCAACTGCTGGTTTGCTTTCCAAATGCCAGCAGCAACTAGAGCTGGGCCATACTGAAGTCAGGAGCATGGTACTCTATCCAGGTCTCTCACCTGGCTGGTAGGGATCTAACTACTTGGGCCATCATCTGCTGCCTCCCCGGTGCGTTAGCAGGAAGCTGGATCCAAAGCAGGGATGGGGCTTGATTCCAGGTACTCTGATATGGGATGTGGCTTAGCCTGTGACACGACAACGCTTACCTTCCTTTTCCTTTTTATGAATATAGTATATGTAGTGACAACTTTCGTTTGAGTTCTGATATTGATAATTCATTTCTTCTGTCTTTTTGTTGAATGGCCTAAAGTGTTATCAACATTATTGCTTTGTTGAAAAAAATCAACATTTGCTTTTACATATTTTATTCGACTTTATTTATTTATTTATTATTTCAAAAGGGAGAGAGAGAATGTGTGTAGAGAGTTTTCCATCTTCTAGTTCACTCCCCCAATGTCTGTGCAACCAGCTCCAATCAAAGCCAGGAACTGAGAATTAAATTTTGCTCTCCTGTGTCTGTGGCAGGAATACAATAACCTGAGCCATCACCATTGCCCCACATGGCCACATTGGAAGGAAGCTGGAGTAAGGAACCAGAGTCAGGAATCGAACCCATGTACTCTGATGTGAGATGTGAACATCTTAACTGGTAGGCCAGTTGCTTTCCCATAAAAAAAAAAAAAAAAAAACCTGGGGGAGGGTGCCATGGTGTGGTGGGCTAAGCCTCCACCTGTGGTGCCGACATCCCATATGATACAGGTTCATCTCCTGCCCGCTTCACTTCCAATCCAGCTCTCTGCAATGGCCTGGAAAAGCAGTAGAAGATGGCCCAAGTGCTTGGGCCCCTGCACCCACATGGGAGACCCAGAAGAATCTCCTGACTCTTTTTTGACTTTGGATCAGCCCCAATCTGGCCCTTGCGGCCATCTGTGGAGTGAACCAGAGGACGGAAGACCTGTCTCTTTCTCCTCTCTCTTTGTAACTCTGCCTCTCAAATAAATAATAAAATCTTTAAAAATATTTCATTGACTTTGATTCTTATTATCTCTTTTTCCTGCTTATTTTGGATTGATTTTCTGTTTTTTTCTAGATTCTTTAGAATCAATTATCGGAGATCTTTTATTCTTTTTAAAAATCAGTTTGTAATTCTATAATGTTGTATTTATATCTGTACAGTGTTTTATCTGCATTACATAAATTTTGTATATTGTGTTTTCATTTTAATGCAGTTCAAAATATTTTCTAGTTTAAATATGTGATTTCTTTTTTGATCCATGCATTGTATACAACTGTATACACAGAAATTTCACAGACATGGAGACTTACTAGACTTTCTTTTACTGATATGTAGTTTAATTTTGTTGTTATCAAATAGCATAACCTCTATGATTTTACTCTCCTTAAGCAGGGATCAATTTCTCTGTGAAAGGCCAGCTAGTGAAGAGTGTAGGTTTCGTGGGCCAATTCTGGAGCTACTGCTCACCTCTGTTGTTGTAGAGCGAAAGCAGCCGTAAATGATGCATAAATAGTGAACATGGCTATGCTCCAGCAAAACTTTTTGGCAGAAATAAGCAGGGGCTAGACTTGGCTGTGGGCTATAGCTTGTTGACTTCTGTCCTTAAAGTATTGATACTTATTATACACCACTTAACACAGTCTCTCTTAATGCATATTCTAATTACACTTGAAAAAAATGCTCATTGCACTATTGGGTGGTGTGTTCTGTAACAACAAGGTCAGCTGAGGTATGGTGCTGTTCAAGTATTTATATCCATACTGATTTTATATCCTGTCCCTTTGTTCTAGAAATTCCTAATGGGAGTGTTAAAATCTCCAATTTTAATTTTGGGAGTGTTTTTTCCTACTTTGTCTGTTTTTTTTTTTTTTTTTTTTTTTTTTTTTTGGCTAGTTTGTTTCCATTGGAGTTTTTTTTCCACTTACTTTAAATTTGTTATTAGATGCCTCCTAGGTACATGCAAACTTATGATTATGCCTTTTTAATGAGTTAAGCCCATTCTTTTTTCTTAAAGTATATATCCTGTCTTCAGAATACATTTAGTTTACTTTATGAAACAGGTTTGGGGAGGGGTTGCTGTGGGGTAGTGGGTAAAGCTGCCGCTTGCAGTGCCAGCATCCCATATGGGCGTCAGTTCAAGTCCCAGCTGCTCCACTTCCAATCTCGCTCTCTGCTGTGGCCTGGGAAAGCAGTGGAAGATGGCCCAAGTCCTCGGGCCCCTGCAGCCGTGGAGGAGACTCAGAGGAAGCTTTTGATTCCTGGCTTCAGATTGGCGCAGCTCTGGCCATTGTGGCCAACTGGGGAGTGAACCAGTGGATGGGAGACCTCTCTCTTTCTCTCTCTCTCTCTCTCTCTCTCTCTCTCTCTCTGCCTTTCTTTTGTATATGTAACTCTGACTTTCAAATAAATAAATAAATATTTTAAAAAACCAGGTTTGACTTGACTTGACATTTATTCATTTACATTCAGTCTAACTATTGATATGATTGGGTTTAAGTGTACTGCCTTGCTATTTCTTTTCTCTTTGTCATTTCTGTTATTTATTCCTTTTTATTCTCTTTTAGCCTTTGAGGATTTGAAAATCTTTCACAGATCTACTAGTATTTTATTTTTGCTGCTGATTTACTAAAATATATTTTAGTGAAGTGCTTTCTTCAGTGTTTTTAACATATATTTGTAACTTATCATAGTCTACCTTCAAATGAGTTATACCACTTCATATGCAGCATTAGACGTTTGACATTGGATATTTCCATTTCTTTTCTCGTGTCCTGATGCCACTGTTAATCATTTCACTTTCGTATGTGTTAGTTCTGAAGCATGGCCTCAGACTCTTTGAAATTCTTTTTTTCAAGAGATGGAGTACAATTCATCTTCCCTTGAGTGTGTCCCTGACTTAGAGATTTCTCCCAGACATTAGCACAGGGTAGCAGTGACAGTGTGTGACTTCCGAGACTCGGTCATAACAAGTCTTAGCCCTCGCCTTGTTTTCTCTCTCACTCAGGGGAAGCCAGTAGCTGTGTGATAAGGACACACAAGCAGCCCATATGCAGAGGCTTGGGTGGAGAAACTGAGACCTCACGCCAACTCCGGTGAGGAACTGAGGCATCCTGCTACCAGCCACGTGAGGGCACCGCCTTGGAAGCAGGTTCTCCAGTCCCAGTGGACCTCCGCCCGGAGACACCTCCTTCTCCTTAACACTGGATTACAGCCTCGTGTAACAGCCCAGGCCAGAGCCACTCATGAAGCCAATGCAAGTTCTTAACCCTCTGTATTTGTGAGACAGCAAATGCTGGTTTTAAGCCACTAAGCACTGAATATAAGCTGTCATGCATCTGTAAGTCACTAATACAAGCTCACCTTCCATCAGTGTTTTTGTTTAAGCAGTTACTCAGCTTTTTAAAAGGTTATATAAAATATATTTCATAGTTAGCCACTTATTTTCCATTTTCAATGCTTCTTTTTCTTTTTGTATGTGAAAATTTACATCTGGTGGAAATTTCTTCTACCTGAAGAAATTCCTTTAATATTCCTTGTTGTAAAGGTCTGGGGCGATGAATTCTCTCAGTGTTTATTTTAAAATTTCTTTTAATTTGGATATAATTTTAAACTCACATGGAAGTTGCAAATTTAATGCAAAGTTTCCTTACGCCCTTTTTCAGTTTCCCTTAATGACATCTTGTATAAATATAGCACATTTATGAAAACCAGAAAACTGACATCACAATGAGACTATTAACTGAAGATTTCCTGTGGCTTGCAGTAGTCCCTACATGCACCCTCTTTGGGAGGTGCATATCATTCTATGAAATCTTAGAACATTTGTAGACTAGCATAATGGCCAGGCACAACCCGGACTCTCATTAGTGTCCCCTCCCGAGCTGTGACCTGTGACCTGGAAACTGCTTCAGGCTATTACCTGTTGTTGTTGTTGTTGGGTTTGTTTGGTTTTTTTTTTTTTTTTTTTTTTTTTTTTTTGAGTGGGGGCTTCTCTCTTTACTCTGTCTTTTTCCTTCTTTCTCAGAACACCTTTTCTGGGGCTGACAATGTCTACTGTCAGAACATTATTGTTTCATGTGTGTTTGTCCAGTTTGTTCTTTTCACTTGACTTTAATGGAAAGCTGCCTTTGGTGCCCGTCATTCTTCATGACTGCAAGTGCACGTGCATGTGCTGGGGACGTTTGCACTGCTCCCTGCTCTTTCTCAGGCAGCAGTAATGGAGCTGATGAGCTGCTGCACCCGACTGCCTCCTCACCTGGAGGAGCCCCAGCCTGCACTTGGGATGTCCTCCTCCTCACAGATTCACGTGTACCTTACCCCCTTAGCAGGAACCGCTCTTGTCTCCTGTTTCCTGTGTCAATATGCCCGCAAGTCGATCCTTCTTTTCTTAGTCACCTCCCATTCTCTATTCTGCTTTCCTGCTTTCAACTGGCTCTTTTAGTTCTACTTTTTAATAAATAGGCTTCTTTGTTTTCAAAATCATATATTCCAAACTGTCAATTATGACATGATCCCAGGCTTGGCCGCTTTGTTGCATAAATTTCCTCTCTCTAATACCATTGTGTCACCAGGCCTCTACAGAAGTCAAGTCTTTAGGGAATGTCAAACTTCAAATTTTATGACACTAAATGTTAAGAATGACAGTCATTAGATTTTGTAGCAAACAGAAGTCAGTAGTAAAGGTTATTAGTCTTACAAAAACATTCCCTGGGACCAGCATTACGGCACAGTGGGTTAATCTGCCATCACTGGAGATATCAGCATCCCATATGGAAGTGCCAGTATAATGCCAGTTTGAATCCCAAGTTCTCTGCTTCCTATCCAGCTTCCAGCTAGTGCACCTGAGAAAGCAGTGGTTGATGCCCCAAGTATTTGGGCCCTGGCCACCCATGTGGGAGAACAGGAAGGAGTCCCTGGCTTCAGCCTGAACTGGTCCTGGCTTTTGTGGCCATTAGTGGATTAAACAAGGGAATGGAAGATCTCTCTCTCTCTCTCTCTCTCTCTCTCTCTCTTTCACGTTACCTATCAAGTAAATAGATAAATAAATGAATAAATTTTAAAATATATAAGGGTAGTCGATGTCAAAGCACTGAGCTCACTGTGGTGAGACTATCAGGCTTGAGGAGGAGTCTTAGAGAGGAGAAGAGTTATTGTATGTCCTTCAAATTTAGCTAAAGTTGCTAATGGACAGAATGAACAAAACAATAGACAGGGACATATTTTTTGCCTTTAGATCTGGGCCTGTGTGGTTTTGAAAAACTCATTTGCTGACTTGACATTTGAAGATGATAACTAAAGATTTATCTATGTTACAGGATTATTGTTATAATTAGCATGAAAGTTCTTTGAATTTTTATAAAATATTCTTACATTTCTGGGGCTGGCAATGTGGCGTAGCAGGTATAGCTGCTGCCAGTAGTGCTGGTATCCCATATGGGCTCTGGTTCAAGACCCAGCTGCTCCACTTCTGATTCAGCTCTTTGCTATGGCCTGGGAGGGCAGTAAAAGGAGTCCAAGTCCTTGGGCACCTGTACCCGCATCGGAGAACTCAGAGGAAGCTCCTGGCTCCTGGCTTCAGATTGGCACAGCTCCGGCGGCCAATTGGAGAGTAGACCAGTGGATGGAAGACCACTCTCTCTGCCTCTGCTTCTCTCTGTATAACTCTTTCAAATAAATAAATACATATTTTAAAAATTCTTACATTTGTTTCAATGGAATAGAGTAATTATAAATACCAGCTACAATCATGTGACCAAAATATCTTCTGTGTACACCTTGATTAATATTTCACTAAAATATAGGAATTGCAAGTAAACTAAGTTTACATCATAGTTCATCCATTGTGAATTTGGTACTATATACAATTCCTCAAACTATTTTCGATATCTAACCAAAAAAAAGTCATATTTTCCCCCAGTATGATTCAAATACCCTGCATACAATGAAGCAAGCTGACATCATTTTTCCTAAAAGAGGTTACAGCATCCCAGGGTGAAGTTTACTCTTACATTCCAGTCTCTGAAGCACTTGGATCCCTTTCTCTACAGTATACCACGGCAATTCTGATGTGTCAACTTCATGTGCATGGGCCACCTGTGGGTCTTGTTTCCACAAACAGAGTTCTTTCTAACCACTTGAAACTCAACACTGAGTCTAGATTCTCTGCATAGTATGCCGATATTAATAAATTTCACCTGATTCAACTTTATGTTTCTCCAAACATTATTCCACATCCTTAATATCCATGCCTACTCATATTCTCTGGATTTCTGTTTGCAAAAATTGGAAAATAATGATTTAGTGTTTTTGGAGCATAGGATATCTTGTTCTAGGTCATGCTTAGTATCTCACCTTTAGGAGAGAGCTGGTATTTGAGTTTGTTATGGTTGTAGAAGCAAAGTGGGGTGATAGGGTAACTTCGGAAGAGAATAAACAAAGCCTACAGGGCAACTATCTCAGGGGAGTCCATGAGAATTTCTTGAAACAAATGAAAGGTAAATTTCTCAGACTGGCATGAGAGGGCTGCTTCTCCTACTCTGAAGACTCAGTAGAATTTAGGGGCTCAAAGTCTTCAGCTTCATCAGGATCTGCCCACATGTTCTTCCAAGTTTCAGCATCCTGTGTCATCCTAGTAAGTACTTCCACTTTAACAGAGGGTGTTCTGTGAGGTTGAGAAGCAAATTGTTGTTATAATTTAGTCACTCATAGGATGAAATGCTGGGTTTGAGCTTCAGAAATTTCAGCTTTGTGGCTACAGAAAATATGGATAGCTTCCAGGAAAGATGAAAATTTCAGAATTTTATACATCCGGGAACTCACAATCCTGAATTCATCCTTTTCTTTATCTGTGTTCTCCAGTATAGTTAGGACCAACCAATCAATCTCATGATCTTTAGCATGACTAAAAAATTCTAATGCAGGGGCCGGCATTGTGGCATAATAGGTAAAGCCTCTGCCTGTAGTGCCAGCATCCTATATGGGTGCTGGTTCCAGTCCTGGCTGCTCCATATCCAATCCAGCTCCCTGCTGTGGCCTGGGAAAAGAGGATGGCCTAGATACTTGGGCCCCTGCACCCGCACAGGAGACCAGGAAGAAACTCCTGGCTCCTGGCTCCTGGCTCCTGGCTCCTGGCTTCGGAGTGGCCTGGGCCTATTTATTCATTGTGGCTATTTGGGGAGTGAACCAGCAGGTGGAATATTTTCTCTCTGCCTCTGCCCCTGCCTCTCTGTAACTCTGCCTTTCAAATAAATAAATGAATCTTAAAAAAAAAAATATTCTAAGGTAGCACCTAGAACCTTTTTGGTTATGAGTATTTGGTTAGGGGTATATAATGGCAATACTTTCAGTATCTCTAATACCACATAATATTCACTACCAGAACCTTCATCCCATTGAACATCGTCATAATGTCCTTAAATATGATCAGAACCATTCCCCCACCCATAGGAGTCGTTTCCTCTGTATCAGTGTAGAACCAGAGAATAAGAACAAATAGCAAATACCTACTGAGAGATCTATTGCAAGGACTCTGCTTCCATGGCATGAGGGCTGCCTAGAAAGTTTCCATTCAGAAGAACAGTTCATTGAGAAGGGCAGGTTGAACTCCTGGGCACAGATGAAACTGCTGTTCATAGCAGATTTGAGGAAGACCTCAGCTCTGCCTCCAAGGTCTTTCAGCTGAATTTTTTGAAAGATTTATTTATTTATTTGAAAGGCAGAGTTACAGAGAGGTAGAGGTGGGGGGAGGGAGAGAGAGAGAGAGAGGGCTTCCATCTGCTCCTTTACTCCCAAGATGGCTGCTACAGCAGGAGCTGGGCCAATCTGAAGCCAGGAGCCAGGAGCTTCTTCCAGGTCTTTCATGCGGGTGCAGGGGCCCAAGGACTTGGACCATCTTCTGCTGCTTTCCCAGACCATAGCACAGAGCTGGATTAGAAGCAGAGCAGCCAGGACTTGAACCAGCACCCATATGGGAAGCTGGCACTGCAAGGAGGTGGCTTTACCCACAGTGCCGGCCCCTTTCAGCTGATTTGAATCAGGCACATTCAGTTTACCTCTGGTAATCTGTTTTATATTAAACTGATCTTGGATTTTAATCACATTAGCAAAATACCTTCACAGCAACATATAGATTAGTATTTGATTGAATAATCAAGTACTGTATTCTAGCCAGGATGACATATCAGAAGACTATCAACAGTCTAAATTTTAAATGCACAGATTCTTGGATACCACCTTATATACCACTCAATAATTATTTTTTTCAGGATTTGCTTTAAATCCTGCATTTGAAAATCCTCAGCTAATTTGCACACAAGCATCATGATAGAAACCTGTGGCAAGAATTTGAGATGTTCATGTAGAGGAAGTATAAAAACTGTGTGGAGGTCATACTGTTTGCTATATAGTTATGAATATTGCTTCACTGAATCATACCATGTAATTGGCAATATACTCTTCTTTCTCACATTAAAAAAAGAAAAGAAATGGAGCCAGGAGAGGAATGAGGACTCTTGGTATATGAGTAATATTTTGTTCTTAATTTGGGTGTTGGGTATGGGTGAGATGAGTGGACAAAAACTAATTTATCTGTATACTTAATGTACAATTCTTGGCATGTATATTGTATTTCAATAAGATTAAAAAAACAATTTAACATGCACAAATATAGGATGTATAAAAGAAAAGGGGTATTTTCCTGGTGCCCTTGACTTACTTGGCAGATATGATGGTTTTAGGGGTGTACATGTGTTCATCATTGGGAACGGCACTGGACAGAAAATGTTGACACTGTGGTATTTTTTGGATCTTTTGGAGAGTGATCAAGAACCTTGGATTGTGAGAAATGACGGATGATCAGTGGGTCAGACAGGATCCATTAAGTACAGGAGGTACAGAACGATAAAGATGACAAGGAACGGAATCCACTCGGGGCATAATGAATGAAGGACTTGAGGCCCAGGCAAGAGTCCCCTTAAATTAAAATACCTGAATATGCTTCATAGAGTGAATCAACATGATCTTAACCTTTCATGGTTTGCTTTTTTAAAAAAATTAATTTATTTTTTCTCTCTTCTACTTCCCTGGCCTATGGATAATGCCTCACTGAGGGAAAATTAAGGCTTTTGAAAGCCCATAGTCATTTTTGAGGCTCTATCCCTGGGTTTTCCACTTCTGTTTGTTCAGTTCTAACCTTACTTCTTCTGTGAAACATGGCTTCGGGAATCATCTTTATTGTTCTTCTCTGAATAGTTGGTCAGCAAGATGTGGAGTATTATTTTTATACTGCTGCTTGTGTCATCCAGTCTGCAACCATAAAATGTGGTTTTAAATGCACACTGGGTGCTAATGCATGGGGGAGGCAGCTGGTGATAGTCTAGGTACTTGGGTCTCCACCACCCGTAGGGGAGACCAGGATGGAGTTCCTCGCTTCTGGCTTTAGTCTGCCCTGGCCTGTTTGTAGTGGGCACTTGTGGAATGAGCCAGCAAATGGAAGATGTCTCTTTCTGTCTTTCCCCCTCTATCACTAATGCCTTTAAAGTTAATTAATTAATAGATATTTTAAAGTCATCATCTGTTCCTAATTAAATCTTTGTTGATAGTTTAATAATAAAAGTGGGAGAGGATGGCTTTATTCTCTTGGGAAATAAATGAAAAACTGGAACAGATGATCGATCACCTGTAACTTACGGTGTTGATGAGGGTACTTGGGAAATCCGCTCTTAGGGATGCTGATGCCGATTTATCACTGGAATCTGAAAGCAGGCCCAAAGTCTGGGTATGTAGAGTGAGTGTTCGTCTTGGTTCTGGAATATACTACAGGAACATGATGAGACTTTACCTTTAGAAATACTGGTTATTGGGGCAGGCCCTGTGTCACAGTGGGTTAAGCTGCAGCTTGGTATGCCTACACCCCATCCTGGAGAGTCTGTTTTGTGTCTTGGTTGTTCCTTGCTTCTGATCCAGCATCCTGATAACATAATTGGGAGGCAGTGAATGACGGACCAAGTGCTTGGATCCCTGCCACCCAAGTGGGAGACCCAGATAGAGTTCTTGGCTCTTGGCTTCAGCCTGGCTCAGCCCGGGCTGTTGTGAGCATTTGGAGAGTGAACCAGAGGATGGAAGGTCTCTGTCTCCCTGTCTCTCCCTCTGTGTTGCTCTGCCTTTCAAATGATAAATAAATGAATATTTTAAAAAATACTGGTTAAGATTAATCGGATACTTTCTTCAAACTCTATAGTTGAAGATTTAATAAGGAAAAATATCCATGTGACAAAAACAAAGAAACTGAGAGGAAGAATAGCAAGACAGAATAGAAAACATTTGCATCAGTACTAGTTCTGGGCTATGCCTGGGGAGGGGTGGGATCCATCTAATCTCCTAGGGGTCTAGCTTAGTAAAGCAGGACAAAGAGAGAAGAGCTTCCAAAAGGGCCAATTCCTCAGTGAGTAGCACATGGGAGAAACAAATCTTCCCTCTGGTATTTGAGGGTAAAATGAAATCTAAAGTTTGAACAAGCTACATGCTCATGGAATAGTCTAGCAGGGAATAAGCAAAAAGTAAAATGGCCCTAGACCTGAATTACATGTAGGGCAGGAAGAGGGGGTGGCTGCTTCAGAGGTATCCTTGTACAACTTAGGTCCTCAGGGACAAACAAGTTACTCAAATTAATCTCGTAACCTAAAAGGATGCAGCGTAACCATAAACAATCACCTTCACTGAGGATCACCAGACAGAACAAGCTGGAGGACTAGAACTTCTAAGGCCAGAGATGATAAATCGACAAGATAACTGCATTCGAAATGACTATAGTCACAAAATAAGGGACTCTATCCCAACAGAAGTATGTACTCTCAAAATTATGAACAATAGAAGAGAATTTGTGAAGCAACAAAGTAGAAAGGCATATAAAAACTATTTTCATTGAAATTAGGAAACTCAAGTTGCATTGAACATCACATTTTGCTGTTTATGTGTTAATGAATTAGAAGACAGACTGAAGGAGATTAGGATGCATCACGAAGAGGTGCAATAGAAATATATAAAAAGTCAAGAAACATAGAGGATAAGAGGAGATCACCCAATATGCATGTAGCATAACTTTCGGGGTAAAAAAACAAAAAGATTGATGGGCAGGCAGTGAATCTTAAAAATGCAAAAATTGAGAAATTTCCAAAATTTGTGAAAGACACACATTCTCAAATTGAAAGACAAGTCTAGCATGAAGAAACAAATGTAATTCTCTCACCCAGTACCATGGTCTCTAAACCACAAAATGAGTGCTTAGATGAAAGAGAAAAATCTTAAGAGCAATCAGAGAGAATGCAGGTTATGCAGCGATGAAATAAAAGCAGACTAACAAGCTTACTGGCAGCAGTGAAAAAGACAAGAAGGCCGTGAAGTAACATCTTCAGTGCAGTGATGGAGGATACCATCAACTTAGATTTCAGAACACAGGAACCGAGTCACCAAAATTGTGAGTAAAATAAATCCAAAATTGTGAGCAAATCAACAGCTAAAAATTTGGTGGCTAAAGACCACTATAACAGACAGAGCTAAAAGACAAATATTTGGAAGAAGGACATAAAGCTGAGGACAAGAAAGTTACATGATGCAAGAAGCAATATTCATCAAGGACATAAATATTACAATGATAGTACGTCTAATGTGTTGTGGCATTAGAGACACACTTGCATGTGGACTTGTGGCTGTGTGGGGCTTACTTTGCCTTATTTCAACCTATACAACAGAGATGATAGTTTATTTACTATTAACTATCTCAGAGCCATTGAAAATTCAAACAAAAAATTTTTCGTACTCATTCACTATAAGTGTGAGTGGAAATAAATACAATTTTGTAGAGTAATATTGCAATGTCAGTTTACAGTAAAGAGCAAGATCTCTAGAGCAGTGATCTAGAAATTCTACTATTAAGAATCAATCTCGGCCGGCGCTGCGGCTCACTAGGCTAATCCTCCGCCTGCGGCACCAGCACACCGGGTTCTAGTCCCAGTTGGGGCACCGGATTCTGTCCCGGTTGCCCCTCTTCCAGGCCAGCTCTCTGCTGTGGCCTGGGAAGGCAGTGGAGGATGGCCCAAGTCCTTGGGCCCTGCACCCACATGGGAGACCAGGAGGAAGCACCTGGCTCCTGGCTTTGGATCAGCGCAGCACACAGGCAGTAACGGCCATATGGGGAGTGAACCAACGGAAGGAAGACCTTTCTCTCTGTCTGTCTCTCTCTCTCACTGTCTAACTCTGCCTGCCAAAAAAAAAAAAAAGAAAAAGAAAAAAAGAAAAAGAATCAATCTCAGATTACCATATTTGTGATCAAGAAAATACACACTATAGTGTTTATTGTTAGTAATGATCCCACACCAGAGTGCAGTCTACTGCCATTCAACAGATGTGGTATTTCTTACAACATAGTATTTATAAAATTGAATGCTATGACATTATATTTATATATAGTTTTATTATATGGAATTATATATTTAAAATGATAAATGAATGTACTGCAGCACACACAATATGTCTGTCTCATAAAGAATGAAAAAACATGTTACAAAAATATATTCAGTAAATGCAAGTTATACGTAAATGTAATAAGTGTGTAAAAAAAGTTCTATATGAGGAAATATGTGCAATAATTAAATACTCAAATCAGGGTGGTAGCTTCCTTAGAAGTGATGCTATGTGGGCCAGCACTGTGGCATAGTGGGTAAAGACACCACCAGCAATGCCGGCATCCCATATGCATGCCAGTTTGAGTCCCAGCTGCTCCACTTCTGATCCAGCTCTCTGTTGTAGCCTGGAAAAGCAGTGGAGGATGGCCCAAGTCCTTGGGCCCCTGCACCCTTGTGGGAGACCTGGAAGAAGCTCCTGGCTCCTGGCTTCAGATCGGTGCAGCTCCGGCCATTGTGGTCAATTGAGGAGTGAACCAGCGGATGGAAGACATCTCTCTCTCTCTCTCTGCCTCTCCTCTCTCTGTGTAACTCTGACTTTCGTATAAATAAGTAAATTTTTAAAAAAAGAAGAAATGATGCTATGGTAAAGTGAAAGAGGGCAAGGCAATGTGAGAAGAGTATTTAAATGTTTATTTCTTTAACTTGGGGTGATTTCATGAGTTTTTAATGTTTTCATATGTCTTGTTAATTTAGGAATAGGAAATAAAAAAATTGCATTATTGGGGCAGGCATTGTGGGAGACCAGGATGGAGTTCCTGACCTGGCTGTTGCAGCCATTTGGAGAGTGAACCAGAGGATGGAGTCTCTCTCTCTCTCTCTTCTTCTCTCATCCTTTCTTTGTCTTTCTCTTCCCCCTCTCTTAGTTGCTCTTCCTTTTAAATAAACGAATATTTCAAAATCACATTATCATATTTTACCAACTAGACAGCTCTGGAAATATGAATGCTGTTCTGATGCCTTTTTTATTTATTTATTTGTTTGTTTTTTGACAGGCAGAGTGGACAGTGAAAGAGAGAGAGAGACAGAGAGAAAGGTCTTCCTTTTCCATTGGTTCACCCTCCAATGGCCGGCGCAGCCGGCGCGCTGTGGCTGGCACACTGCGCTGATCTGAAGCCAGGAGCCAGGTGCTTATCCTGGTCTCCCATGGGGTGCAGGGCCCAAGCACCTGGGCCATCCTCCACTGCACTCCCTGGCCACAGCAGAGAGCTGGCCTGGAAGAGGGGCAACCGGGACAGAATCCAGCGCCCTGACCGGGACTAGAACCCGGTGTGCCGGCGCCGCAAGGCGGATGATTAGCCTATTGAGCCATGGCGCTGGCCCTGATGCCTTTTTGAAAAAAGATTTATTTATTTATTTGAGAGGCAGAGTTACAGAGAGAGAGAGAGAGAGTCTTTCATCCACTGGTCCACTCCCCAAATGGCTGCAACAACCAGAGGGGGGTGGGTCTGAAGCAGGATCCAGGAGCTTCTTCTGGGTCTCCAGGGGTCCAAGCAACTGAGCCATCCTCTGCTGCTTTCCCAGGTGCATTAGCATGGAGCTGGATGGGAAGTGGGACAGCCAGGACATAAACTTGTGCCCATATGGGATTCTGGTGCCACAGGTGGGGGTATAACTTACTATGCCACAGTGCTGTCCCCATTATACAAGGTTCTATTTATTTATTTATTTATTCATTTATTCATTTATTTATCAGATTGAATATCACACTTTTAGGAAATTACAGAGGTCTGTTTTTTTTGTTTTTTTTTTTTTTTTTTTTTGACAGGCAGAGTGGACAGTGAGAGAGAGAGAGACAGAGAGAAAGGTCCTCCCCCTCCACTGGTCCAACCCCCAATGGCCACTGCGCTGATCCAAAGCCAGGAGCCAGGCGCCTACCCAGTCTCCCATGCGGGTGCAGGGCCCAAGGACCTGGGCCATCCTTCACTGCACTCCGGGGGCCACAGCAGAGAGCTAGACTAGAGCTAGAGGGGCAACTGGGACAGAATCCGGCGCCCTGACCGGGGCTAGAACCCGGTGTGCCTGCGCCGCAAGTGGAGGATTAGCCTAGTGAGCCGCAGCGCCTGGCTGAGGTTCTGTTCTGTTGTAAGTTTCTGAAGGTGAATGGCTCGGTGCTTGTTGGACTTATTTCAAAAGCTTAGTGATAAGGATATGTTACATCTTCTGCACCACTTATTCCCACCATAACTAATAAAAAGCCAATATTTGTGAAATTGAAATGTGGCAGTCAAAGTAGTGATATGTAACTGGAAAAGTGTTTAGCTTGGGTGGGGTCCAGAGTAAGAAAAAGTTGTCCAATTTATCCTGGCTGAAGTGCAAGAAATTGTCTCTTCAGCCATTATGCAAGGAGAACCAATGACATTTAATGTGTCTGAGACATACTGAATTCTCATGGAGTCCTGGCAAAACCCTCAGGATGTGAACTAAATTGACATCTCCTTTGGCAAATAAAATTCTCCTTTGCAGAAGTAGCTTCTAGGCTGTTCCTTAGTTGACCATGGACACTTTTTGACCCATCTAGATACAAGATTGGGCTTGCCCAACGGTCGCCTGTGACCTACCAGAAGTGGTTTTTGCACAACTTTGTGAGTAGAAGCTACAGAAGCAAGTCATTTACAAGAACACCTCTCTCATAATTAGCATGCTTGGTCCTGATGCACTTCTACTTCACCTCGATAATGAGCTATGCCTTATAAGAAATTACTCATGGATGTTGACTGGAAAAAGATAAACAGAAATGCAATTTGGTTGGTGCAACACGTTGGTGTTGGTCAGATGCGGATGCATTGCCATTGTAAATCTCTAACCAGAGAAGAGAAATTTGGCCTCTATGCCTCTTCCATACTTGAGGGTTAAACCATCCTACACCTATCGCCAAAACCAAAACTGTTTTGACTTATGGCAAGGCATTTTCTTTGCAGCAAAACAAGTAAAGCAATGAGCAGGATACTTGTGGGTTTCCCTGATTTTATCAAATTGTTTGTCATCCAGAAGTTTTTGGCTGTATAATAATAGAATGACTACTAAAGACTTAGATATAGTGTCAAAGAGATAGTCCCTCATGGTTTGAGGTGCTGGTCTTCAGAATGTAATCTAAGTTCTGGTATAGTAAAAATGAATTTTCAATCATAGCCATAATATATTGGCCTGGGAACCAAGTAGTGAATGTTAGGACTGTGTCCTGACACAGTTACCCAAAAACTCACGTGCAGATAGTTTTTATTTCCATTTCCGTTAACCACATAGTTTTCTGAATGAGAAATTTTAGAACCAGAGAGGGAGGGAGATACACACACATACACACACACAGACACACACATGGATATTTCAACAAAAGTCAAACAGGAAAACAGGAAACACAGAATTAACGTATTGGTTGAGGAATTGATCCCAGTTATGAAGAGAAAAGAAAAGAAAATAATGGAGTAAGGGTAGAGTAGAGATGAAATTCACTCTCTTGGGAAATGGCCATAAATCCTTGTGAGCAATGGAAGCAGCCGTGAACTCTCAGTCTGCAGAATTTGAACTTTGCACTTTCTCACTTCAGTTCTTCCTCAAGCCCAGACTTTCTTGTTATTTATTGTCTTGTGAATTGGAGGCATGCAGACAGAACTGAAATGGAGACTATTGTAAAGACTGCTTAAGTTCTTGCTTGGATCATGGATAAGCAAAGTACTTCATAAGAATTTACAATCCATGATAAGAATGTTCTCCATGGCAGTTCAGAATAGCTTGTATTGTTTAAAAATGGATATAAATTCCATCTATGCAACCAAGTGCTAGCACATCTCAAGTGCTGGTGCAGAGCGTCATGATTCTTACATCTCTGTCACCTGGAGAAACGGCAGTTGCACAATAAAGATGTGAATCAGCTTGTTAACCAGCATGAAGATTACTTAAATATATACTATTATAACAGCTTTATAAGTTTCCTGAATTTATAGGATACTCAGGCTCTGTAATATGTGCAATACAGATACTTCACTTGAATTTGGAAAAATGGATCTCCAGACTCCATTTCTCCCTCTCAAGGAGGTTTATCTTGGCTAGTCCTGGAAAGCAATAGTGGGCAAATCCAACAACTCACTTTGATATTTTCTAGGATTGAGACAGTTTGACAATTGACCCTCCACACTCTTTTGGGTAGACATATGAGATGCTGGAATGAAAAGGCAAATCAGCTTCCTTTTGTGGCTCAGCCAATGAGGAGCATGCATGGAGAGCTGTGTTGTATTTTAGATGTGCTTTCCAAGTAGCATTTTTAATGTGTGTTTTGAGATATCCTGGTGCCTCAGGTAGCTTTCCACTGAGATCCACCTTTTCTCTCATGTCTATGCTGAGAGTGGTGACTATGTACTGATATAACCAGAGAAATGGTGGTAAAATACAATATGGGGTTGATAATCAGAGTCTTGTGTTCAAATGCACCTCTTTGATTTGCTTTGGTTCTATAACTTGTAAATGTGACAAATATTATTTATATTATGAGATTGTTGGGTGGATTAATAGAAAACATATTAAAATACCTAGCATAAGTAGATAACCAATAATTATTCATTTTACATTCTATTTATTTTACTGCACTATGACAAATTTTCCTGGGATGAAGAATTTTAAATATTTGAAAATGCTTCTATAAAAATGTGGAAGTAAAAAAAGAGAAAAGTACCTATTTAAAATTTAATGATGTATTTTGTTATTCTTACTTTCCTAGAAAAAGGACTGATCAGTTATTTCCTTCCAACTACCCATCAAGCTACATTGCACCCGTGAATAGAATTCATGTGATCAATGCACTCATCTAGTCAACATTGATGCCACTGAACACAAAAGATACTAAAAAGTCAATAAAGCAATGATGGCGTCTTTGGCGAGTGTGGTGCTTAATCTCAGGAATGAAAGTCAAAATACCATTACGTCACATTTTCCCAGCAAAAGGACTCAGAAAGTGAAAAGCATCACGTCCCAGTGAATGCAAGAAGACTGTCTTCCTTCCTGTGAGCAAGACAGTCTGTTAAGAGAAGGAAATTTTGTTAAGTGGCTCTACTTTACCTTATAGTTCTCCTAAACAAGTTTTGGGCTCTTTCAGCTCAAGATGACCAGCCTGTGGCTAGGTCAGCTCTGTTCCATGACCCTGGCTTTAATCCAGGGAGCAAAAATGCTGTTACTCCCCTTTCTTTCTTTTTTTAAGATTTATTTATTTATTTGAAAGGCAGAGTTACAGAGAGGCAGAAGGAGAGAGACAGAGAGAGAGAGAGAAGTCTTCCATTCACTGGTTCACTCCCCAGTTGGCCGCAATGGCTGGAGCTGCACCGATCTGAAGCCAGGAGCCTGGAGCTTTTCTGGGTCTTCCATGTGGGTGCAGAGGCCCAAGCACTTGGGCCATCTTCTACTGCTTTCCCAGGCCATAGCAGAGAGCTGAGTTGGAAGTGGAGCAGCCGGGACAAGAACTAGTGCCCATATGGGATGCCGGCACTGCAAGGAGGCGTCTCTACCTGCTACACCACTGCGCAGGCCCCATTCCCCTTTATTTCTATCTCAAGTCCAGGCTTTGTTTTTCAGACTACTTTGCCATCAATATAGCAGTTATCATATATCCCTTTGAACTCAGTTGGGTTTTTATTTTCATATTTTTTGGCTCAGTTGTTTGCATTCATACATTAGCAGCCAGAACACTCGAGGGGGCAAGGAAAGGCGGATAAATGGTAGAATTAGGTTCAAAGCCAACTTGGCTTTCAACACCCTGGAACATTAAAGTTGGAAAGAGCTGGGAGTCATTATGTTGGCAAGCAAAAGGAAAATCATTTGGGTGAAGGCAGTAACCCATGGCCCCCCAGCATGTCCAAGCAAGAACATTCAGGTGAACCCTGAAAAGCTGGTACCAGCCGATGGTCTTTCCCCTCAATCTTGAGATTCTATACCATATATCATTCTGCTCTTCTCCCTGGGCTAAACATTCAGAACTTTCATCCATTCCCTTTCTTATTTTCTATGTTCAGCATCCTGATTATCATTCTTTGGTCACGGCCCCATTTGTGAAGAATCATTAATTTTGTGGCATCACAAAGTGGCACTTGCCTGGACATTTTAGCCCAATGAAGGAAATCTATGATGACTGCTTTTTCAGTTTGAATGACGTATCTTCCAAGGACTGATTAGCTTTTATGGTTGTTGATTAATGTTGAGCTTAATGCCAACCAAACCTCAGAAGCCTTTAAAATTCTGGAAGAAATGGACTTCAACTTGAACATTGATTATTAATGTGAAGACTTCTTATCACATTAATAATAATAGAACAGTAACAAAATTTGACGTTTATTATCAAGTACCAGACACTTTAGGCATCATATTTTATATGTGTTGATGCATTTAATCTTCACAACAATCTTTTGAATTAGCTATTATTTTTCCTAATTAGCAGATGAGAAAATCAAGGCCAAGGAAACCAATTATGTTTTCGAGGTCAGACCACCAGTTGTGGTGGGGTGATGGAGGCACAATGTCATAATGAAAACAGGAGTCTATGTATAGGGCTCACAACCATTCACAACCTCTACATGCAGGTTACCTATTAAGGACTCAAGGTACTCCTTGACTTGTCTGCCCTCCTGGGCTCTGAGCAATTGAGAGCATGCCTAAGTTTTATTAGTCAAAAGATAATATAACCACTGAGAAAGGATCCAGCAATCAAATGAAGTCTTACAACAACTAATAACAGAACACCAAGGTCAGTGGATTCAAACTCTTTTTCTTAACTGGGTAGATGGCCAAAAAGTGGTAAATCTTTAGCTTATTTGGATATAGCATGAAAGAGGCAAATGAAGTTAAGTATTTTTTTAAGGTTTATTTATTTATTTGAAAGTCAGAGTTACACAGAAAGAGAGACAGACACACACAGAGCTCTTCCATCCATTGGTTTCATTCTCCAAATGGCCATAACATTTGGGGCTGGGCCAGGCTAAAGTCAGGAGCCAGGAGCTTCTTCTGGGTCTCCCACATGGGCACAGGGGCCCAAGCACTTGGGTCATCTGCTTCTGCTTTCCCAGGCACACTAGCAGGGAGCTAGATGGGAAGTAGAGCAGCTGGGACTTGAACTGGCACTCATATGGGATGCTGGAGTTGTAGGCAGTGACTTAACCTGCTGTGCCACAGAGCTGGCTCCAAGTTAAGGGATTTTAAAGCAAGGCATGAATGCAGAAGATAAGTGGACAGATTCTTACAAGCCTGAAGTCAGACATAAAGACAGAAAGAACATGAATGTAAGGGTGAGCACTAAGTTATAACAGATATATCATGCTATCATTTGAGTAGGATTTGTCCCCCATAAACACATGTAATAGGTTTAATCCCCAAAGTCTCATGTTAATAGAGAAGAAACTTAATCAGACTACAGTGTTTAGGGATGGGGCCTTTGGACAGTGATTAAATTAGATTAGGTTAGATTGGATGGGATTAGATTAGGTCAGTGAGGTGGGGTCTCCATGATGGAATCTCTGTGAATTCATAACGAAAGACAGAGATCTCACAGATACACACAGACAAAAATGTGCCTTCTCTCTTGTCAAGTGATGCTCTGTGCTGCACTAAGGACTCGGGCAGTAAGAAGGCCATTTTTCAATGAGAACTCCAGACCTTTCAACTCCAGAATTGTGAGCCAAAACAAACCTCTTTTCTTTACAAAGTTAGCATGCCTCAGTTTTTTTTTTTTTTTGAGTAACAAAAAATTAATGAAGGCACATCATCTATGTTAAAAAATATAGTCTAATAAATGTCAAGGTCTGGCCCATCACAGTATCCACTCTTTCTTCCCTGGGAAGGTGTAAGTAAAGGAGTAGGCAGAGGAAGCGTAGGTACTTCCCTTTTGTGAGGCTGTTGCTGCAGCACGAGCAGAACCCAGTTCCTTAAGGCCTTTGGTACACACCAAGGAGCTATTGCCACAGCTGCTTTTCTGTTTGTAGAATTCAAGGCTCTTAGGAAGTCAGTTTGCCTTCTCCCGCCTACCAAGCCTGGACTGTTTCCTAGACTCTGCATTGTCAGATATTGGCAGCAATGCAGAGTTCAGATTATTACTCACTCAGAGTTGAACAGAGGTTCTAGTTTTAACACCCTCTCAAACCAGAGCCCCTGGAATGGTCTAGAATCAAGAAAGCCAACTTCATTATTGGACTTTTTACAAAAATATTTTATGTATGTACTTGAGAGGCAGAGTTACAAACAGAGAGGGAGAGGCAGAGAGAAAGGTCTCCCATCTGCTGATTCACTCCCTAAATGTCTGCAGCAGCCAGAGCTGGGATGATCCAGAGCTGGGAGCCAGGAGCTTCTTCCGGGTCCCCATGCAGGTGCAGGGGTCTAAGGACTTGGGCCATCTTCCACTGCTGTCCCAGGCCACAGCAGATTGCAGGGGGAGCAGCCAGGACAAGAACTGGCACTCGTGTGGGATGCTGGTGCCGCAGGCAGAGGCTTAGCATACTGTGTCACAGCACTGGCCCCTTCATTATTGATCTTAATAAACACTTTTCAATATTTTCTTTTTTTTTTGTAGTTATAGTCTCTGTGAAACCATTTGAGTGTGTATTTCTATTGTCATAATAAACCACAGTTTATAATTCATTGTGATCTCCAAATTAGGTATTCATGTGATTATTACTGAAATTGGCCACTCTTAAAACTGTGTAGAGAAACTAACCAGTGGTTAGGAATCATGCATCCTATTTGTAATTTGAATAGCTTGTCTTTCCCTAATCACCACTGGAACCATCAGTTCCTGGATGCCACAAGCTATCTGGTTCATAGGATTAAATAACAAAATTCGATGAGTCTTGACTGGCTTTCCTTTTTTTTTTTTTATTTTGACAGAGCATAAAATGAATTTGTTAATTAGTTTCCTTCCTGTCTTGCATTATCTTATTATTTTAAACTGTCTCCAATGAGTCCAGCAAACCTGTCAATCCCACACTACTTCCAAAGACTATGAATTCAGAAAACCTTTCAGACAAACATGAAGTTCCACTTAGCATCAGGCAGCTGTGTGACCTGGCCTGGTGGGTGTCCTCCCCTAGTTCATCTTCTTCTTCTTCTTCTTTTTTTCTAAAGATTTATTTGAAAGAGTTACAGAGAGAGGTAGAGACAGAAAGAGAGAGGTCTTCCATCCGCTGGTTCACGCCCCAGATGGCAGCAATGGCTGGAGCTGGACTATCCGAAGCCAGGAGCCAGGAGCCTCGTCCAAGTCTCCCACGTGGGTGCAGGGACCCAAGGACTTGGGCCATCTTCTACTGCTATCCCAGGCCATAGCAGAGAGCTGGATCGGAAGGGGAGCAGCTGGGACTAGAACTGGCGCCCATATGGGATGCTGGCGCTTCAGGCCAGGGCATTAACCCGCTGTGCCACAGTGCCGGCCCCCCTAGTTCATCTTCACAAAGACAAGATGGAGGGTATATTATCTTGAGATTCCCTCCATCTCCCTTGGGGGCTGGCGCCATGGCTCACTTGGTTAATCCTCTGCCTGCGGTGCTGGCATCCCATATGGGCCCAGGTTCTAGTCCCGGTTGCTCCTCTTCTAGTCTGGCTCTCTGCTGAGGCCCGGGAGGGCAGTGGAGGATGGCCCAAGTGCTTGGGCCCTGCACCCCATGGGAGACCAGGAGAAACACCCGGCTCCTGGCTTTGGATCAGTGCAGCGCTGGCTGTAGCAGCCATTTGGGGAGTGAACAAACGGAAGGAAGACCTTTCTCTTTGTCTCTCTCTCTCTCGCTGTTTATAACTCTACCTGTCAAATTAAAAAAAAGAAAATTAAAGAAAGAATATAATCTCCCAAATCTGCAAAGCAACCTAGATATTCACAGTTTGAATATGGGAAGAAGGCTAACTTCTATGCCTCGAATTTAATAAGCACCACCACTGTTTTTATCATCAGGGAAGTTTTGAGCATGCTGATCTAGGAGTAGGATTCTTGGCTCATATTCAGAAATGTGAGAACAGGGCCATGAGCTCCCAGGTGTGGTCATGAGTTAATAGACTTTAAATGTATTCATATAATTCAGGCATATTTGTTAAGGGCATGTTCTCCTCCTTAGTGGTCACTTTGGGAAACAGGGTTGGGCTTATCTAACCTTCACTATAACATATCCTTCACCTGGAGATAGAGCACAGAAACCCACATTTTATTTTATTTTATTTATTTATCTTTTGACAGGCAGAGTGTACAGTGAGAGAGAGAGACAGAGAGAAAGGTCTTCCTTTGCCGTTGGTTCACCCTCCAATGGCCGCCACAGCTGGCGCGCTGCAGCAGGCACACCACGCTGATCCGAAGGCAGGAGCCAGGTGCTCCTCCTGGTCTCCCATGGGGTGCAGGGCCCAAGCACTTGGGCCATCCTCCACTGCACTCCCGGGCCACAGCAGAGAGCTGGCCTGGAAGAGGGGCAACCGGGACAGAATCCGGCGCCCTGACCGGGACTAGAACCCGGTGTGCCGGCACCGCTAGGCGGAGGATTAGCCTAGTGAGCCACAGCGCCGGCCTAGAAACCCACATTTTAACATGTGTCATAGCTGATTCTTTTCCACACTAAGGTTCAAAAACTGCTGTCCTAAAGGAAAGCAATAATAACTGCAAATTTATAGTTATAGTCAATGCAGTATGTGTACTGCAAAAAAAGATTTTGCATCAACATGAATCTGTTTTAGAAATTTATACATGAAAGAGCATTTTCTAGATTATTTAGCCCATTCTGAAGTGTGAAAACCCATTTAAAGAAAGGAAAATCTCAAAAATTCCTTTTCCCCCAAAGAAAGTGGAGCTGCCATCTCTTGTCAGGAAACTCTGAGCTAATACAATAATGCATAAACCACAAATTACCTGCAGTAGTTTATGTAAGACAGATTCTTGGACCTTACCATGCACCTACTGAATATAATGTTCATAGACAGGATTTGGTGATTTGCTTTTAACACACAATGAGATAATAAGTCAAATTCAAGACCCATTAATCCATACCACTCTTATTCAGTAGGTGAGTGAATACAGCAAGAGAGTTGATGTGGTTCATCAAATCAAATTTGTGGGAGGCCTTCAATTTGTCTGAAACACTGAACTCTGCGTTATGTGAATCACATATGAATTCATTTTATCTCTCTGAAAATATGATGAGACGGTGCCATCATCCTGAGTATTAGGATGAATTTGTAGCATAAACATGCTTAACAGTGATTCAAAGTCTGCATTATTGCTGCCTTCCACTGCCTCCTCTAACCACCTGCCAATCAAGATCAGCTTCTAATAAATGTATTGTAATTTCTGAACTACAGGAAAAGTGATAGATTAGGGCTGGAGAAACACTGACGCTACAGATGGGAGAAACTCACTGTGCATAGACTTGGCGCTTAGTGTGCTTCAATGACAATGAATTCCTCGGGACAAATCAACATAAAAGTGGAGAATCCAGGTAACTCTATAAAAAATACTGGGTTTATCATCATTTTTTGTTTCTAAAATTTAAAAAAAAAAAGTATCCAGGCTCCAAAATTGGTCCCCAATGATTCTCAATTGTTATCCCTCTTTTTGTATAGTCCTCTCCCACACTGAATAAGAACCTGTTTAATCAAAAGGGTATCATTTGGCCCAAGTTCAGGTCATAAAAGACATAAAAGCTTCTACTTTGCTGTTTCAGTTCATTGCTGTGGGGGAAACCAGGGCAGAGTTGTGAGGATGCTCCAGAGCTCCTATGGAGAGGGTCACCCGGCCGGAACAGCCAGTTCTATCTTGTCAGGCACAGCACTGAGCATCTTAGAAATGCGTCTGGTCTTGGTCAAGCCACCGGATGACTGCAGCCTTGTGATGGTGCTCATGTCATAACCCCCACCCTACTAAACTGCTCCTTGGTTTCTGCCATCCAGAAACTGTAACATGATAGGTGTTTATTGCAAGAAGCCTAAGCTTTGGTATAGTTTGTTGTGCATCAATAGACATTGAATGCAAATATATTGAGTGATTATCTTAAAAGATGGTAGTGTTGCTTGCTAGGGGATAATCACGATTGACCCCTAGGGTAAGCACCTAGGTCAGATTCACAGGCTGAAACGAGTTAAAGCCAGTAAGAAGTTCCTTTCAGTGAATTACATATAATCACTTGGGAATTGTAAATAGTGCATGAAAAACCAATTGATAAAGAAAGGACATCAGTGTGAACAAGAAGCAGATTTCCTTACACTGAAAAGAGTGAATTTAAATTAACTTTCTTTCTCTGGACTAGACCACTATCCCTTTCACGAATCACAGAATACCTTTTATTTCCATGGGGCAGTAAAGAGAACAGCTATGCTATCTGAACAGAATGGGAAAGACATTTTTAAAATCCCAAGTGGCAGAGCTGAGACATCAGGTGGAAGACCATTGATGACTAAGAACAAAGCTTTAACGCTGACTGCTCAGAGCTTGCTCCTTCAAACCCACACCAAAAGGGACATTCATCCTCTTTGCCTCTTCTTAGTAATTTTTTGAGGAAAGCCACTGTATTGGTTTTCCTTTTTTTTTTTTTAAAGATTTATTTGAAAATCAGAGTTACACGGGGGTGGGGGGGTCTTCCATCCGATGGTTCACTCCCCAATTGGCCGCAATGACTGGAGCTGCGTTGATCCAAAGCCAGGAGCCAGGAGATTCTTCCAGGTCTCCCACATGGGTGCAGAGGCCCGAGGACTTGGGCCATCTTCCACTTCCTTCCCAGGCCATAGCAGAGAGCTGGACTGGAAGTGGAGCAGCCAGGTCTCAAACGGGCACCCATATGGGACACTGGCTCTTCAGGCCAGGGCGCTAATCCGCTGTGCTGCAGCACCGGCCCCTGTATTGGTTTTCTATTCCTGCTGTTTTCCTATACTTAATGGCTTAAAACAGCACCGTTCATCATCTCACAGTGCAGGAGCTCGGAGGTCTCACATGGGTTTCAGTTGGTTAAAGTCAAAGTGTCAGTAGGGCCATTCCTTCTGGGGGCTCCAGGGGAGACTTTTTCCTTCTCTTGTACGACCTCTGCCTGTTGCCCACACTCCATAGTTTGCAGCACCCTACTCCATCTTCCGCAGCAGCAAGAGTGCTTCCCTCTGACCCTTCTTGAGTATCCCTCTTCTCCAGATGTTTAACATCATTACAATGACAAAGTTCCTTTATCCACATGAGGTGACTTACTCACGGACTTCACAGATTAGAAACTGAATATTTGTGGGGACTGTATTCTGCCCATCACAGGGAATTGGGAAACTTTAAATGATAGAAATTTTTCAGACTCTCCCCTACAGGATAATATCCAGGCCCTTTCTCAGTCCATTCTCTCTTGGGAAATCCTCCAGTTCTCAATGGGAGTGAGGGGACTCAACTTGCACATTGCCTTCTCTTACTCTCTTTAGAGGATACCACATCCTTCACCTATGGTGTCTGATGTGCCCAGGGATGCTAAAGCACCCTGGGATCTAATTCTTCTTTCTATAGCCTTTTACATGGTCTCCTTTTTTTTTGAGCCTGAGATCTCTACCCTCAATTGTGACCATTTCCCAGATTCCATGGGGAATGTTACCCTGCTTCTCCTTGGCTTCCCACTTTGCATCCCTCTTGATGGGCATATAGGTTTCCTCCTATGTTTTGCCAAATTAGTTACCATTCTTCCATCCATTTTTTATTTTTCAGAATTATATTTTGCGATTTGTTAACTTACCCCCTTCTTTTTTTTTATTTGACAGGTAGAGTTATAGACAGCGAAGAGAGAGAGACAGAGAGAAAGGGCTTCCTTCCGTTGGTTCACTCCCCGAATGACCGCTACAGCCGGCAATGCGCTGATCCGAAGCCAGGAGCCAGGTGCTTCCTCCTGGTCTCCCATGCAGGTGCAGGGACCAAGCACTTGGGCCATCCTCCACTGCCCTCCCGGGCCTCAGCAGAGAGCTGGCCTGGAAGAGGACCAACCAGGACTAGAACCTGGCACCCATATGGGATTCCAGCGCCACAGGTGGAGGATTAACCAAGTGAGCCATGGCACCGGCCCCTGCTGACCCCCTTATTTTAAAAACAGTTTCGTCTCCTTTTTTACTCTATGAAATTATTATGTTTTTATTCTTTTACAGCTATTTCTGGGAAAGAGGAAAACAACTACATGCCAACCTAACATGGGTAAGCAAAAGTTTTGCTCCAATTTTTGTAAATTCTTGAACTCATAGTGAGGTCATGGGGCTAAAGAACACGGGGCCAAGTGTCAGGAAACAAAGTTCTCACCCTATCTCCTCCCTTCCTTGCTTTGGATGAGAACCCTGGGTGAGACTGATGTGTGAGCATCATTGCTTCCCTGGTGCCAATTAACATCCTCTGAGTTCATATGGCTCACTGCACAAACCCTTCTATAGATTTCCATTGCAAATACGCTAAAATCCCAAACACTTAGGAGGTTTTGAAGCTTTTCCAGTTTCCTTTTGCCTGCTTGCTTGTTGTGTTCCAACATTGTGGATTTTGCTTTGGCTCCTACCCGTTCCCCTATTCCTGGAAATTCTTTATTCTCTCTTCAACTGAGAATTGTTACTCCACCTTGTTGTCTGTGTGCAAACAGCATGTCCCCTGAAATGCCTGCTGTGACCACTAGAGTAAGGTTAGGCTTGTCTACGATCATACTTTATAGAGGGGAATGAGCACTTGTGAGGGCTACAGAGGTGCATCTTAAAAACTTCATGCGTGAGTATGTAGTCAGTATCTGCCTCACCTGCTGGGAATGGACGAATGCAGAGGTCGTGACCAATCTGTTCACCAGAGTGTATATCACCAGTCTCCAGCACAAGGTTTGCCTTATAGCAAACAGTCAATGAATCAAATGTTATGTGCATGAATGCTGGTTTCCGCACCTGTATGTGGGCTGCTGTGAGGCTGCAATCTGAAGACATAAGTAAAATGATTTGATGGATTAAATATGTAACAGTATATGAAGCACTGTGTGCCTTCTCAGTTGCTTGGGAATTTATCCAGTGACAACTCTCCTTTCTTCTTCTTTTTTTAACAGGCAGAGTGGACAGTGAGAGAGAGAGACAGAGAGAAAGGTCTTCCTTTGCCGTTGGTTCACCCTCCAATGGCCGCCGCGGGTGGCGCACCGCACTGATCCAAAGGCAGGAACCAGGTGCTTCTCCTGGTCTCCCATGGCTTGCAGGGCCCAAGCACTTGGGCCATCCTCCACTGCACTCCTGGGCCATAGCAGAGAGCTGGCCTGGAAGAGGGGCAACCGGGACAGAATCCGGCGCCCTGACCGGGACTAGAACCTGGTGTGCCGGCGCAGCAAGGCGGAGGATTAGCCTAGTGAGCCGCAGCGCCGGCCCTCTCCTTTCTTCTTTATCTCCTGTCAGTTCTCAATGTCTTCTGTGATCCCACATAGAAAACAAAGGGGCTTAGGTCAAAAGAATAAAATTTCTTACTTCATTTGTTCAACTGTCCCCCAAACCAAGATGTGTGGGGCTTTCATATTCTCAGAGTGAGAAAACAAAATGGTGTTCTTGGCCCAGAACAAATACAGAAGGCTGGCTGGTGGCATGCCACAGCCACCTCCTTACAGGCCTCCTGGGCTTGACAGAGAACATGCTCCTCCTTCCTCCATTATTTCAGGATCCAGCAAGGCCCCTCACCATCTGGTATCTGGGCCCACCACAAAATGAATGAGTGGGCCAGCCCAGCCAATGTTGTAATTAGGAATCGGGAAAATCCCTTTAGTCTAGATCACATTCTGGTCCTCACTCTTCTGGAAATAATTGAAAAGGAACGGATTTGGCAGGTGCTCTGATTTGCCTTATACGGAACCAGGGGCAAGATAAAAGATGGGCAATACAGCTGCAGGCAGGAAAATTTGTGAGGGCTGGTTCAAGTCCAAGGAAGACTAATTAAGCAAAAGAAGCTGTCTCACTTATAAAAGCAGTACCCTTTCTCATTTTCCTTCATAGAGACTTTTTTCCTTTGACAGATGGTTCCTACCAGATAATGTTAAGAAATCAATTTTATATCTGCTGCCTAATACCGCTCATTTACTAAATATTGCCATTTTTGCACATTTTCCCCCCTGCAGGTTTTTCTTCTAATCTCCTTATTTTAACATAATTTTAGAGTTTCACAGTACAGAGTTTCCATATATCCTTTACCCAGATTCCCCTTCAGTCAACATCTTATATGATAATAGATCGGTTATTAAAACTAGAAATTCAAGTTTATACAAGTATAATGCTATGAAATAGTCAGAACTTATTTGGATTTCACCAGCTTTTCCTACACTCGTGTCTCTTTGCTGTTTCAAGTTCCCATGAAATTTTACTTCATGTCCTGGTCTGTCGCTCCCCCTCTTCGCGGAGGAACGACACAGGACCCTGCGTTGTTCTTTCGTCTGCTTGGCCCTCCCCGGGTTTGCTGCTGGTTCTTCCCAGGTTGGCTACCGACCCTTCCACCTCTGTGGAAGGGCGGTTCCCCCTGCCACTTTCCCCACTTCCGCGGGGGAGCGGCACACCGCCGGCTGGCTCTCTCGGGGACTGCTCAGGTGTTCCTCCTAGATGTTCCTGGTGCATGTTGTCTCTCTCCTCCTTTATAGTCCTCTTCCACCAATCTCAACTCTGCTACCCACACGCCGAGTACGCTGCTCTCCTCCAATCAGGAGCAGGTCCTGCTGTTTATTGGTTGAACTGGAGGCAGCTGTGTAGAAGCTGTTTCCTCCTCTCCCAGCGCCATATTGTGGGAGAGCAGATGCATAGAATAAGTCTTAATTCCAGTAACAGTCTAGTCCGAGTTGCTCCCCACACTGGTCTCCTTCAGTTGCAACATTCGCTCAGTCTTTCTTTGGCTTTCGTGATCTTGACACTTTTCAAGACCGTTGATGTGCTTTATGGAATATTCCTCAGGTGAGTTTGTGTGGTGCTTCTCTTGAAAGGTAGTGCGCCTGCCTCATTAGCAAGGATTCCATGGGGGTGGCGGGTCCTTCTCAGGGCATCCCATCTAAACACACTGTGATATGTGTGTTTCTGCTGATATTGGCCTTGATCACATGGCCAAAGTGGTATCTGCCATGGTTTTCTACTGTTACAATGATCTTTTTCTCTCAACTACTTTGGGGAAGATGCTTTGAGATTAAGACGATATCCTATCTCTGCTTGCAATTTCATTCACTGATTTTAGTATTTTCAATGGATATTGAAGATGCTGATATTATTCTGTTGTTCATGTGGTGATTTCATTTCTCACTTCCATATTTACTAATTTGAATTCTTCCATAAGAAAGATCCCCAATTCTTCCTTTGATTTATTTATTCATTTACTTACTTCTGGCAGTAAAGATTCATGGGTATTTAATTTATTTTCCAAGTTATAATGCAATGCTATTGCTGCATATTTTACTCATTTATTTGCTGAGTTGTTCTGCCTTTGGCCATTGGAAGATCTTTCAAGCTGTTTCCTGTCCCTTCCTGGTACATGTGCTTTTTTGTTCAGCCCTTCATCAGCTGCTCACTCCACAAGCTGCGCCAAGGTCATTTTGGACTTCCTTTGTCCCAGGCTTGGAATGGACCACTTCATTGAAGGTCCCCGGATCCATGATTATTATCATTTAGGAACCAAGATACAAATGATAATTGTCATTGCCACTGGAGTATCATTGCTGTTTCTAGCTATCCTCAGTAGAATGAATTAGGAATGTATGTGTTTACCCAACACCTGCATTTATGTGTCTGTATTCATTCCTTTAAATATTTTTCAGTACATGTATTAAAATAAAACCATGAGTCCATATTGATAACTCCAACCTCAATTCAGCACCACAGAGCTTTTATCAATCTTCTCCCTACTCCAATTTGTAAATTCTTTCTCTAATGATGAGAAACACAATTCTCATTATTTACAATATATTTATCTGTCCCTCTCTAGAACACAAAACAAAGTAGTTTCAGAGTTTCTCTCCCATGGGACTTTCTCTTTATTTACATCCTATGAAAACATTTTGTCTTTTCTCTGTCTTTTTTTTTTGTTTGTTTGCTTCCTTCTGTCTCTGACAAGTCTATTTCCAAATTGTTTACTTTTATGTCTCATTTTTATTTTTGCATTTTTATTCTGCTTTTCTGTGTTCTTTATTTAAATAATGCTTTACTTATTAATTATTTTAATAAATTGTTTTGTCTCTGGGTTGTATGTGGGCCATCTTTGTTCATTCTCTAGGACATCACTTTTTGAAAATTCCCTTGTTGTGTTTTCCTAGTCATAACTCATTTTTGTTTTTCCCCTGTCTTCAATTCTTAACATTTTTAAAGCCAGGATTCTCCCTGCATGCCTCCTATTTCTTTTAAAGATGAGGAGAAACACAGAATGGAAGCATAGATGAAAACACAGAATTTTTTTTTCCAAAGACCATAATGATATTTCTTGGAGAATTTCTCCACTCCCGTGCCATTTAAAATTCTGTTTTGAAGTTGGATGACCTTGGGAATTTTTAGTACAAGATAAATCTAAAAGAATTTGCTGTGGTGAGTTAGCATAAGAAAAGTTTTCACAGTTTTAGTTAATTTCCAGTTGAGTCTATGAAAAACTCTTGCTTTGGCAATTTATACAGGAGGAGTAGTATTCAATAAACAAATGTTGTTCATAAGGAAATGGTAAACACTTCCAGAATATCAAAGTGTTTTATGTTTTTTTTTAAGACTTATTTATTTATTTGAAAGGCAGAGTTACAGAGAGGCAGAGGCAGAGAGAGAGAGAGAGAGAGAGAGGTCTTCCATCTGCTGGTTTATTTCCCAAATGGCCACAATGGCTGCAGGTGTGCTGGTCTGAAGCCAGGAGCCAGGAGCTTCTTCCGGGTCTCCCACGTGGGTGCAGGGACCCAAGGACTCAGGCCATCAGAGAGCTGGATCAGAAGTGGAGCAGCCAGAACTCAAACTGGTGTGCATATGGGTTGCTGGCACTGCAGGCGGCTTTTCCTTGCTACGCCACAACGCCAGCCCCTTATGTTTCTTATTTCATTGTGGACTTGGGGGCAATATTGGAAATGCACAAACACATGTAACCATACATGCATAAATATGCACATTCAATAGCAAGGGTGTTATAATAACAAGAACAAAAGAAGCCTCATTAGGAATTACAGTTTAAACAGCCAAATAATGGCTTATTAGCATATAGAAATTAATCAGTAATCACTAAAAGCCAACACTGTGCTCAATTTGTTAATTGAAAGTTGAAATGGAGACACTCTGAGACTCTTTGCAACTGTTACATTAAACTCAATTTGGCCTGGGATTGCCTACACACTTGAGTCCTTATGTCTGAACTGCAACCTGACTTAATGCCTAAGCTGATGGAAAGCCTAATTTAGGAGGATGCTCCCATAACAAATAGCTGTCTCTGTCAACCACAGCAGCTGAGTTTCAGCCCATTGAAACAGCCAATTGATTCTACTGTGGCAAATGCTGATCTGTAACTCATCAACCTGTCTCTCTGTCTCATTTTCATTTTCTGTCTATAAAAGCTACTGACCATGTTCGGAGCCTGAGTTCCTAGAGCCTGTTCTGCTTCTGAGGGTTTCTTGATTCATGAATAATGCGGTTCAATTAGACTCTGCTAAATTTAACTTGCCTAAAGTTTTCCTTTCAGCACAGCGTTGGGAATGTGGACCTGCCCACATGGTTCTGCGTAGACCTCAGTGCACTGAGCTCATCATCTTGTAGCCTCCGGTCCCAGCGGGTTGCATGTCCTCTGTTTTGATCATCTGGGAAGTACCCTGATCCCATACCTTAGAGCCCAAGCATTTACCGAGGCCACCATTAATCACATCTGATTAGCATTACCAATTTGCACTTACTCACCCAGTGACTCTCTGTTTCTGGGGGACTTCCGTCAGCCTAATTATAGGCCTTGGGGATTGTTCTTCTCTGCTCTGTTCTGACATGCTTGGTTCTTACTTTCGTATACCTCTGTTGGAAGATTTCAATGGCATCCCATGGTTTTTCATTGCCCATCAGTGTTGATAACAAGAAAGGAGAAAGGCAACTTGGAGGAGCATTGACATTTATGGTGTGCAGTTCAGCCTGCCCGCTCCCCTGATGTTGAAAGGAAGCTAAGTTGATCTTTCCTCATGGCTCTCCTGTGAGTGGCAACTCATCTTTGCCTTTTCTCTCAGGAGGTGTAAAATACATACTGCTCCTGCGATCTGCATGCCATTCAGTTTCCCCTGGAAAGAGACCGCACCTGCCACGGAGGGGCAATGTCAGTGAATGGAAGTGTTGGGATGAGCAGGTGGGCACGGCCATCATCTTGAGGCTCAGCTGCTCAGAACCAGGGGTCCTGAAGGAATGCAGTGCACCATGATGCCTACTTCAGTTCCCCAAGAACTCATGTGCTTCGCACGCAACAGTTTCTCAGACCTTCCCCAAATCACCTATTCATTCATTCCTAGTTTACAAGTTCTGATAAACTTCTTTCTTTGCTTTCACAGTCTGAATCTGAGATATTTGGGGATGATGAGGAAGTATCTTTCCTCTGATTCATTACTATAAGCCTGTGTGACTGATAATTCCAGCAGACTAGACACTGGGCTAGTCTAGAATAGAGGGCTTGAGTTGGGTGACTATTTGAGTCCCTCCACTTTAAATGTCCATATAGGAAATTCTGAAATTTGCAAATCCTCACAAGGCCCAGCCTGGATCTGGGCACTAGGGACCACTTAGTGAATGATAGTGGATGGAGTTTGGTTTGCTATAGATAGAAACCACACAACTTTACCAGACCCTTCTTGTCTTCAAGACCATGGTTTACTGCTGTGGTCTGACTGTGTCCCTGCAAAGTTACTATATTGAAATTTAATCCCAAGGTGATGATATTGGGATTGATAATTAGGCCATAAGGGTAGAGCCCCCATGAATGAGATTAATGCCCTTAGGAAAGAGACCACAAGGGGCTCACTTGTCACTTCCACCATGTGGGGAAGGTGCTCACCATGAACCAAGAATTGGGCTCCCACCAGGCACTGAATCCACTGGTGCCTTGATTTTAGACTTTGAGTCTCCATAACTGGGAGGGATTTCTATTGTTTATAGGCCATGTGGCCTACAGTATTTTGTTTTAGCAGGTGGAACAGACTAATATAGTCACCCAGAAATCAGGATCATCTGGGAAAGAGACTCAGCGAAGCGGCAATTAGGGGAGCGGTATTGACAAGAAGGACCACCTGGAGGAGCAGCTATCCGTGGGAGGAACATGAGGTTCCCTTTAGCTGTGTTTCAGTCCCTTGGAGGAGGCTCATTCTGTAAATGCTTGTACAGAAGGCAAGCTGGCTCCCGAGAGATGCCCTTTCCACCTGCCACAGGGCTGCAACATGAACCACCTGGAGGAATGAAGGCCACCTACTGAAAATCACAGGCAGCTGAATCCAGGGACGCTCAGCCCTGCGCTGAGTACTAAGGAGAGCAGGGATTTCAACACGAGGTTCTCCTTGCTGAAGGCAGACACACAAGCTGTTGGCAGAGAAATGAGGCCATTGCAGGAGCTGACCAAATGCAGGTTTTGGAAGACATTTAATTACCCAGGTCATCTCCTTTGCCATGAAGCACCAAGACCACTTACTGCAGCACTCAGAGAGGAGCCTGCAGGATGGTGATGGACTGACTCTTCCTGCCTCACACACCTGTTTGCGACCTTGTCCTCTCTGCACAGAGCTTCACACGTGTAGGTACTACTGCTATTGCTGCGATGACTAAGGGCTGGGGGAAGATGCCCTGGATCTCAAGTGCTGTCAAATATCAGGGATGGGGGAGGATCATTATGGGTGGAATGGCAGGAAGCACTTTATGAGGGAGGTGAAGTATGTGCTGGCAGGTGAGGAGTCGCTTAGCCTTCATTTTTCACTCATAAGAGAAGACAAATGCAACGAGTAGGAGGGGAGTTTGAGAACAGAGCGGGTGAGGAATGGAATGAGAAGAGGATGAATGTGATAGAAACCATGGGTGGGGGGGATCATTGAGGACACAGGAGGAAGCGTTTGCTCCTTTTATAGCTGCCCCTACAGGTGGTATCCTGGATTCATCTTGTAGATGATCTCATCAGTGCACCCAGAACTAATCAGCATAATAATCACACAGAAATAACTCTAAAGTTAAGAAGAAACCTGGTTGGGGCAGAGGCTGAAGAGCAAATGTCACAGAGTGTTCCGCCCCCCAGGGGCTCACTGTGTGCATCAGGAGGACAGCAAGGGAGATGGCTTTCGTCCCAACACTGGCTGGGGCCAGAATTCCAACACAAGTACAGCCTCCCTGCTTCTCCAGGCAAGTGCCCTGATACAGGCGTGGGAAGCACTGTCCCCTCGTCACCGCTGTGAACCTGTGCTCCTCGCCATGCATCGTCGTAGGGAAGGTCACCATTCTCTTGTCCCCACTGGTCCAGATCCCTCTCTGATCCCGTGGCTGGCATGGGCCCTTCTGAGTGCTGTGTGAACTCTGAGCTCACAGACGTTTCCATGCAAGCACTTGGTAAGTGTTTCTCATGTGAATTTTGCTTCTGCATCTGTATTCTAAGTTTCTTGAGAGCAGAGATGATGCCCTGAGCTACTCAGGGCTTCCCTTGAGTTTGCTGAGTGCTGTAAGATTTGGGACACTCGGATAGAACACTCAGGCACTGGTAGCTGTGTCTGTTTCATTTGTCGATGTTATTAGTGGGCTTCCTAAGACAATTTTGAAGATTAATGACTGAGCCATATTTAAAAAAGTTTTATTTAAAATTTTTAAATTTATATAAGGGGAACAAATTTTGTGTTTCACATATACAGTTTTAAGAACGTAGTGATACTTCCCATTGTCCCTTATCTTTCCTTCCTTATTTTTTTAATTTTTACTATGACATACAATTTAGACTTCCTGCTTTGTCCTTTAAGAGTTTTTTGGATTCTTGGGAAGCAGAGACCCTCTCAGGCTACAACTTCCTCACACTTTGTTTTTTTTTTTTAATTTAATTTAATTAAAAAAAATTTTTTTTGACAGGCAGAATGGACAGTGAGAGAGAGATAGAGAGAAAGGCCTTCCTTTTCTCTTGGTTCACCCCCATATGGCCGCTGTGGCCAGCACGCTGCGGCTGGCACACCCCGCTGATCCGAAGTCAGGAGCCAGGTGCTTCTCCTGGTCTCCCATGGGGTGCAGGGCCCAAGCACTTGGGCCATCCTCCTCTGCACTCCCTGGCCACAGCAGAGAGCTTTCCTGGAAGAGGGGCAACCGGGACAGAATCCGGCACCCCGACCCGGACTAGAACCTGGGGTGCGGGCGCCGCAGGCGGAAGATTAGCCTAGTGAGCTGCAGCGCCGGCCTCCTCACACTTTAAAGTAATGTTTTATAAACATGTTTGGTGTATCAGAAATCGTTTCAAAAAGGGCAGTTGAACACAGAAATGTTGGGTGTGGGCTTTGAGCTTGAATGTGGGCGTTTTCTGGCAAGTCTGGGAGACATGTGATATGCTTCTTCCTGTGTAAGATGACAATCACACCTAAAAGAGACTGTGCTCAAACAACATCAGACATACAGTGAACAGACCCTAGTGTCCCCTGTTTGTAACTGCGGCCTATTCAGGAATCTCCAGACATTCCACAACCAGTTTCCTCTGTCTGGTGTACATGTGAGTTAAATTACTCAGGTATAGTTGAAGGTGAGATTAACTGCATTACCCATCAGGTTGTCAATCAAATACCACAGGTGGTGTTCAGGTGAGCTTCACTTAACTGCTGGGTAATATTGGGTACAGCCTGGGCCCACTGTCTTGCTGATAAAATTCCCATCAAGGTTGGAGACTGAGAAAATGTTGATTATTTAATAACAGCCCAAACAATAAGACTTGTTTCAAAAGTCTCAGGAGAGAACACAGCCAAGGCAGATAAGAGACAATGAATATCCATCAGAAGCCGTTCAAAGGGAAGTCCCACAACTCCCTCTGAGCAGGCAGAATTGAATGGGGGAGGGTAGCATTGTGGACACTCCAGTGTGGGATCAAGGTCTCCATCTCTTGTCATGCATTCAGACTTGGTTAGCCTAGCAGGATGCACTGGGAAGGGTGCTTCTCCTTGGTGCTGTTCTTCCTGACAATGCAGAGCCCCAGTCCAACCTCTAGGAGACAGGAGGAGGCAGGTTGCTTCTCTACCTCTGATTACTAGATTATGAGTGACCTCACCCCCGTATCATTTGGTCATAGCCAGGCCTTAGAGTAAAGAGGCTGCAGGAACCAGGCATTTTCATTAAATCTGGTTTTAGACCTAGAGACTCCTTCGACTTTCTCTTCTGAAGCAGACCTCTCTGTAAACTTGTAATCACACGGAATGCCTTTGAAAAACACCCTTCAAAGGATCAGTAGGGAACTTTTGCTTCCCCTGTAGTTTCAGAGGGCTCCATGGCCTCTTTTTTCTCCTTTAAATAAAAAATTCAGTCCTCTTGGACTCTAAATTATTTACAGCCATTGCAGAGCTCTTCTGAGTTGCCATTGGAATGGGTGTTTAGGTGTCCACACTGCAAATCCTTGGCCTGATTTTATTTTTGTCATCCTTTTGCCAATTCTCTCTCAAGAGCTCATGTTCTACTTTGCAGCTCGTTAAGAGCACAAGGGTCATGGCTATTTCCTCTGATGTACGGGGGACTCTATGCAATGTCTAGGGCTTAAAGAAAACAGTACCTTCACGTTTCCTAGATTTTGGTGGGGAAGTGCACAAACTCGCTACTGCTAAAGGGATATGATACGCGAGTCACCCTGTGGCAGGTCCGAGGTGGGCAATTTGAAGAAAGAGAGGTCTGGCTGCAGAGGTCTGCTGCTTAGATGGACAAGCATGACTTACCTGATTGCTAAAAGAGGTGAGACTGCGTGGGATGTGAATGTTATGGGGAGGGAGCTTAGGGAGGGCAAGGTCTTAGACCAGAGCACATGTGACCTGTTCTGGAGCTGCCTGGAGAAAGGGAGTCTTCCTGGACATGAACTTAGAGAAGCAGTTGCGGGGTGTGTGTGTGTGTGTCTCCTGTTGCCTGTATTGAGTCTGAGTGGTTTGTTTAGGTAAGAGAACCTCAAAGACTATTTTTAGGAGGGACAGTGTGGTAGTTGTCGCTCCCCGTCTTCGTGGAGGAACGACACAGGACCCTGCGCTGTTCTTCTGTCTGCTCGGCCCTCCCCGGGTTTGCTGCTGGTTCTTCCCGGGTTGGCTACCGTCCCTTCCACCTCCGTGGAAGGGCGGTTCCCCCTGGCCACTTTCCCCACTTCCGCAGGGGAGCGGCACACTGCCGGCCGGCTCTCTCGGGGGCTGCACAGGTGTTCCCCTTAGATGTTCCTGGTGCATGCCGTCTCTCTCCTCCTTTATAGTCCTCCTCTGCCAATCCCAACTCAGCTGCCCATACGCTGAACGCGCTGCTCTCCTCCAATCAGGAGCAAGTCCTACAGTTTATTGGCTGAACTGGAGGCAGCTGTGTAGAAGCTGTTTTCTCCTCTCCCAGCGCCATATTGTGGGAGAGCAGATGCATAGAATAAGTCTTAATTCCAGTAACAGTATAGTCCGAGTTGCTCCCCACAGATCCCCCTTTCTTTTTATTTTTTGGCGTTGATACGCGCCTGTCTTCGGTGTCCCGCGGCACACACTCTGCTCTACTTGCTAGAGTTGCCCGCAGGTTCTTACAAGTCCTATCAATCAGGCAAACCGAATCCGGGTCCTCTCTTTGCCATGTTGTGAGGAGGTTTTTAGGCGCTGATGCGTGCCTGTGTTCGGTGCCCTGCAGCGCATGCTCTGCTCTGCCTGCAGGTGCTTACAAGCCCTATCAGGCAAACCGAATCCAAGCCTTCTCATTGCCATATTGTGGGGAGGGTTATTGATGTTGATTCGTGCCTATCTTCGGTGACCTGCAGCTCATACTCTGGTCGAGCTGCCTACTGGTGCTTACCGCCTTACTAATCAGGCAGACTGAATCCAAGCCCTCTCATTGCGGTATTGTGGGGAGACTATTGATGTTGATAACGTGCCTGTCTTCGGTGACCTGCGGCGCATAAGCTGCTAGCCGCCCACAGGTGCTCACCACTTTCCTAATCAGGCAGACCGAATCCAAGCTCTCTCATTGCCATGTTGATGGGAGGCCTTATTTTTCTGTTTCTCTATCTCCGGGCATTCCTATTTCTCCTATTTTACTTCTATCTACCAGCATTCCTATTTCTCTCATTTTACTTCTAAACTTCTGTTTTTCTTATCCCTGCGGCTTCCCGGCGCCCGCCCCGAGGCTGCTTCTCGGCGGCTTCCCGGCTGAGCCGCTTCAGCCCGCGCCTCTCTCATCTGCGCGGCTTCCCGGCTCTGCGCGGCTCGGCTTCGCGCGCACACTCTGTGGTCTCGCACTAGCCCAGTGTTCCCTATGTACTTGTGCCCCGCACGCTCTCTCTGCGCGCGCAGCCTCCGCGAGTCACACAGCCCCAGCTCACGTCTCCGCCACTAGTATTCAATCTAAGTTCCCCGGGCTAACCTGGCGAATTCAACCTAGCTCACGCGTCTGCGCCTTTCGGTCTGGCTTCCCGTCCTTTGCTCCTCAGGCTAATCTGACGGATTCCAACCTAGCTCATACGTCTCCGCCTCTAGTTTTAGATTTTCGCCTTTTGCTCCCCGGGCTGACTTGACGAATCCCAAGCTGGCTTGCGTTTCCGCCTCGGCCTGCCCCCGCGGCTACATCCTCCCTAACATATTTTTCTCTACCCGGTATGTTTCCCTAAGTTTTCTTCCAACAATATTCCTCCCTCATTTCTCCTGGCTTCTCCCCACAGTCCGTATCCGAGTCTGTTTGTTCTTTCACTTTCGCTTTCAACCTTAGAGATTTCTCCCAGCTTCCCCCTGTAGTCCGTATCTGAGTCTATGCCTAGGCTTTCAATAGCTTCTTCCGGCACCTTTTTCGTCCGGCTTTTCCCTAGGCTGTTTGCTAGTCTCTCTCTCTGATATTTTCCACTTCTTCCCGTTTCTTCCCTCCTAAGTTTCCTATCCGAGTCACGGCACCATTATGTCGCTCCCCGTCTTCGTGGAGGAACGACACAGGACCCTGCGCTGTTCTTCTGTCTGCTCGGCCCTCCCCGGGTTTGCTGCTGGTTCTTCCCGGGTTGGCTACCGTCCCTTCCACCTCCGTGGAAGGGCGGTTCCCCCTGGCCACTTTCCCCACTTCCGCAGGGGAGCGGCACACCACCGGCCGGCTCTCTCGGGGGCTGCACAGGTGTTCCCCTTAGATGTTCCTGGTGCATGCCGTCTCTCATCCTTTATAGTCCTCCTCTGCCAATCCCAACTCGGCTGCCCACACGCCGAACGCGCTGCTCTCCTCCAATCAGGAGCAAGTCCTACAGTTTATTGGCTGAACTGGAGGCAGCTGTGTAGAAGCTGTTTTCTCCTCTCCCAGCGCCATATTGTGGGAGAGCAGATGCATAGAATAAGTCTTAATTCCAGTAACTTAGTCTAGTCCGAGTTGCTCCCCACAGTAGTGGACACAAGTTGAAACAATGGGAGATGCTGGAAGTAAAGAGATTATGAGAGCTGCTGTAAGTACTCCAGGTCAGTCTTTTATGTAAGATTTATTTTATTTATTTGAGAGGCAGACTTGAGAGAGAGAGAGAGAGAGAGAGAGAGAGAGAGAGAATCTTCCATCCACCAGTTTATTCCCTGAATGGCTGCATGGCTGCAATTGCCAGAGCTGGGACAGGCTGAAGCCAGGAGTCTGGAACTCCATCCTGGTCTCCCACATGGGTGGCAGAGGCCCAAGCACTCGGGCCTCTACTGCTTTCCCAGGAGCATCAGGAGGTAGCTGGATTGGAAGTGGAGCAGCTGGGACTCAAACCAATGCTCCAATATGGGATGCTGGCCTTGCAGGCAACAGATTAACTCAGTACACCACAATGCCGGCTCCTCCAGGTCAGTTTTAACCAGAGACAGTAGCAATAGAATGAAAAGCAAAAATATTCATCGAAATGTCATAAAAAATTAGATTGGAGTGTTACCCACTGAATATGTAAAGAGCATGAATAGGAAGCACCATTGATATAAAGCGATGAAGTAAGGTAGAAAGAGGATGGGACCAGAAATCAAGAGATCTTTATTCCCACACAACTTCTACACTTGTTAGCTCTGTGACCTTAGAAAAGCCAGGCAACTGCAGATATATAAGTGGGCTACCATTTAATCTTGATAAGATAACTACTGAGAATGTCAGGCCTGGCTTCTCAAATTTACTTGAGAATGAAATGAGAGTTAATAAAAAGATATCTGAAGAGTTGGAAATATCATCCCAACAATTGTCATCATTAATATTAGTGTGCAACTGGAATCTTTCTGATTCATTAATTTTGGAAGCCATGTCCCGTTTAAGGGGTCTGGAGGAGGTAAGGCTTGCTAGCCTTGGTGTGTTTCTGGAGGGAGAACAAAAGACTGCTTTGTGTTACTACAGGGAGGGAATTTCCTGCTTCCAAGCAAAACAATAAAAATGAGCAACCTCTCCCTGAGAGCTTGTCTCTGAAAGACAGGATTCTTATAAAAATAACAATGGGAGCATAACCATATGTAGTTACGTGAACATTATCCACAAGCCTGGAGCTGGGAGAGGAGGTTTCCAGTGGCCATAATATACAGATACTATCCCACTTCTTGTGATCAAACTTTCAAGCTTTGAATAAGTGCAGAGACCTATTGCCCACCCTGAACTTACGGCTTTAAAGTAGACTTGGGGTTCCTGGAGCATCTGGCTAGCCCCTTGGTACTTAGCGCCTATGCCTTTGTCAGCTGGATGCCAGTAGGAGATGTGGGACTGAGGACTGGAGGGAGCTGGAGCAGCTGTATTTCAGGGAATCAGCAGCGTTTAATGACAGATGAGGGTCTACCCAGCCTTCAGTACCTATTTTAAAAAACTGTCAAGTAGTCTTCAGATGTCAGAGTAATTAGTTTTGCTATTTTTCTAACCCAGCATTAATTTGAGGAGGTAACAGAATCTCAGTACGTGTCGGTTGTTTGTGTTATGCATCCCACACAGCAATGAATGTTTCATACAAATTATCTCATTTAATCCTTTCTAGCACCTTCCACTACAATCTTCCAAGCAAGAGATCTTTTTTAAAAGATTTATTTCTTTATTTAAAAGGCAGAAAGAGAAAGAGTGAGTGAGAGAGAAAGAGAGAGAGATCAATCTTACATCCACTGATTTGCTCCCTAAATGCATGTAACAGCTGGGGTTGAACCAGGCTGAAGCCCAGAGGAGCCAGGAATTCCATTTGGTCTCCCACATGGGTAATAGGGGTGCAAATACTTAGGCCATGATCTGGGGACTTCTCAGGTGCATTAGCAAGGAGCTGGATCAGAAACGACGTGGCTGGCACTTGAGTCAGCCCTCTGATATGGGATACGGGTATCCTAAGTGGTGGCTTAACCAGCTGCACTACAACACTCACCCACTAAGCAGGAAGTATTATTTTTTTTGCATTTTTTTTAACAGGCAGAGTGGACAGTGAGAGAGACAGAGAGAAAGGTCTTCCTTTTCCATTGGTTCACCCTCCAATGGCCGCCACGGCCGGCGCGCTGCGGCCGGCGCACCGCGCTGATCCCATGGCAGGAGCCAGGTGCTTTTCCTGGTCTCCCATGGGGTGCAGGGCCCAAGCACCTGGGCCATCCTCCACTGCACTCCTGGGCCACAGCAGAGGGCTGGCCTGGAAGAGGGGCAACCGGGACAGAATCCGGCGCCCCGACCGGGACTAGAACCCGGTGTGCCGGCGCCGCTAGGCGCAGGATTAGCCTAGTGAGCCGTGGCGCCGGCCAGGAATTATTATTAATGCCCATTTTACAGAGGAGAAAACTTAGTTGGGAGAAAGTAAATACTTTTTTAAAGCTACATGGGTGATAAATGGTAGTTTCAAGATAACACCAAAGCCGACACTCACCTAAGAATTCCACCAATTTTAAGCTTCTGACATCAAGAGAATCAATGTCACTGCCCCCAAATCTTACTTCTGTACTTGGCGCATACTGAGCACTCAATAGGCATTTTTGGATTGATGCATCACAAAAGGAATGAAGGTGGAAGTGTAGCATCTGCAGCCCAGCGTGAGAAGGAAATTAGCTGGGCCAGAGCCTCAGAAATTATAGAGGGCATGGGGCTAACATGATGAGAACAGAGAGGAAAATGGAGGTCATAAAAAAACAGAAGTGAGAATTGGGAGAGAAGTGTCAAAAGACAGAGCAGAAAGCATGAAGCAAGTATAAGGGAAAGGAAGAGATTGCTAATAGGAGTAAAGCATTAGAAAAACCGTTTTCATAGTCTTAAGACAACACTGCCCTCAGGTAACAGCTTCCATACATTCATAGCGAAGTGTAGAAATGGATCAGGTTAGGCCATGCAGAAATTAAATTATGCATTGCAGATCAAAGCCCTGTGCGTATTTGCTGAACAAGCATGCTGGATACAGAGGCCGTGTGTTCATTTTGTCATCCTGCCCACTTGTGTCTCTGCCCTCCCTGCCGTGGTCACTGAGAAGACAGACTTCCTCCAGGTGTCGCTTGGGCGGCAGACACTGCAGAACCAGGGACAGTTGGCCTCTTTAGGTGCCATGAGCCTCTCTATTCTTTTGCTTATGCTTAACTCCCCAACCCATTCCTTCTTGTTTATTCCAAGGGCTCCAGAAATATTTTCGTTCTCTAACTTACTCCTCCAAACCAAGCTCTACCACTTTTGACTCATTAAGAAATAACATTATTTTTTATTTTATGACCCTGGGGCAAGCATGTCACTTTGGTTTCAAACTGTAGAACTTCTTGAGCTTTTCAAAAAAAATTGAAAGCAACTGTAGAATATCTGCGAAAAGACACTAAATATGGATATGCAGACTACCAGGCCGTTCTTTTTTCATTGATTCTTTGTAGGGAAACTTAAAGGTGTATACAAGAGCCTTGAGACATAAAGCATATTTTTTTGCGAATAATTTTATTTTATGTAAAAAGTCTCCCCATCCCCGACATTTCAGAGAAAAGTCGTGTGCCAGTCAGAAACTACAGGTGAAGGAGGAGGTTCGAAAAGTGCAGTGACAGTAGCAGGAAGGAGTGGTTGCTGTGGTTTTAGCTGTTCCTGGCAGCTCTAATTAAGGTAGGAGCATGTAACTAGGGCTTTTTCATGCTGGTGTTTCCCCTATCCATGCCTCAACTCCCAGGCCTGTTCACTCCTCAATCTGTGAGTATCTTCTTTTATCATTACTTGCTTCAACCCTGCAGACTCCTGGGTCCAGAAACTGGAAGTGACTGGGAGAAGTGAGAGAGTCCTGTAGGTTGGGATGTGTCCAAAGCAGCAGGTGGAATATTGGCCAAAGAGGTAAAAATCTGCTCTTTCCGGGTTTGTAGCACCCTATACACTAGCTTAAAGACCTCAAGATCATGGAGGTACTGGTGAATGGGTGGGGGATTAAAAGAGCACTCCAAATTCTCAATTGCTTCGAGAAAGGTATCCTTGAAGCACAATTCTTTTGCAAGTTTGGAGCTGCCTTTGAGCTGATGATTAAGTCATTTGCCCTTCTTTGTGGGCCACAACACATCTCTCAATCTCTCCTTCAGTGAGGTGTGGTCAAGTGAGGGAGTTCTAGTTGACTGGAAGTGGGCATTAGTTGGGGGCTCACTCCCCATGCCCAGTCCTCCAAGCTTCTCTTCCCCCATCCTGATGCAGATGTATATATAATATGCTTCTTGACAGTTGCAGGTGGACAGGGTTAGTTGGTTTCCTTTGGGAGAAGGAAAGAAAGCTGTCTGCAGGTCCAGAACACTCACATTGAGCATTACGTGAGTGAGGAATAAACCTGAAAACATGCAGTAGCTCAAGCACAAACAAGATTTATTTGTTGCAGTAATAAATGGAGTTGAGACAGAGCTGCTTTTTAGAAATCCTCATTTCTGTTAGGAAATTTTTTTAAAAAAAATCCATTTGAAAAGTAAAAGTAACCCATCCTGAGGCAGGTCCGATTTTACAGGAGACAGTAACCAAATTAATCTTTCACAACTATTTATTGAGTAAGCAATGATTTTATATGAGGAGGTCAAGCAAGGAAATGTCTTTAATAGGAGAACAGACAATCTTGCTCATTGTGGGCTTACAATTTATCAGGGAGGCAGACTAAACAGTTAAAATTATGCAATTATTATGATATCAATATATTCAAGGGAATATACTATGAGACAGTGTTATAGGGTGACCTATTCACTCTTCAGGTCTCAGAAAGTCTTCTCTGATTCTACAGCTTAACCTCATAATCTGTACAGACTATACTCACTTAACATTGGGCTAAGGTAATCAGACTTTTCCTGAGTTAGGAAAGACTACTGAAACAGGAAGACCAGAGTGCCTAGAACATAGTGAACTGAGGGAAGCTGTAGCTTTAGGCTAGATCCTCCAAGCTCTCTTGGATCTTGACATAGATTCCTCATGAAATACAATTTATAACCTTAGGGCATTAGAGGTTTCAAACAGGAGGTGATATGCAAATAATACTTTAAGCACTTTAAGGCAAGTACTTTAGTTGCTGTGCACAGAATGGATAAGAATCCATAAAAAAATGGGTATCATTTAGGAGCTTATAATTTTAGTTTAGGTGAAAGACTCAGGCTGCTTTGGAAAAGGAAGTAGTAGTAAAGGGGGAGACAAATGGAGAGTCAGGCTTGTAAACCAGCTGGAGCCATGGCACCAGGAGCAGTGACCCAGAGGGAGCACAGGGCAATGCCGGCTGCGGGGACCTGGTGACAGTGTGACAGGTACTACATTTTAGCAAGTTTGCAGCATGCATGAATATAAACTAGTCATTATTGGAAAGTCTGCTCTGACTGCACAGTTTCTTCAAGGAATTTTCGGTGAAAAATATCCTAGATAGAGGATTCTTACAGAAAGCAAGTTGAAATAGACGCACAACCGTGTATGCTAGAAATCTTGGAGACTGCAGGAACAGAACGATGTACAGCAATGAGGGGCTTGTACATGAAAGATGGACAAGGCAGACCAGCACCGCGGCTCAATAGGCTAATCCTCTGCCTGCGGCGCCGGCACCCCAGGTTCTAGTCCCGGTCAGGGCACTGGATTCTGTCCCGGTTGCCCCCTTCCAGGCCAGCTCTCTGCTGTGGCCAGGGAGTGCAGTGGAGGATGGCCCAAGTGCTTGAGCCCTGAACCCCATGGGAGACCAGAAGTACCTGGCTCCTGCCTTCGCCGGCCACAGCGCACTGGCTGCGGTGGCCATTGGGGGGTGAACCAATGGGAAAGGAAGACCTTTCTCTCTGTCTCTCTCTCTCACTGTCCACTCTGCCTGTCAAAAAAAAAAAAAAAAAAAAAAAAAGAAAGAAAGATGGACAAGGCTCTGCATTGGGTATTCCATCATAGCACAATTAACATTTAATGATTTACAAGATCTCAGAGCATAGATTCTTTAAATTGAAGACACTGGTGATGTTCCAACGAATCTGGTTTGTAGCAAGTATTACTTGGGAGATGAAAGAGTTGAAGGAAAGAAACGAGGTCAAAATCTAATAAGTCGATGTAACAAGTGTGCATTCTTAGAACCTTCTGCAAAATCAAAATAAATGTTAATGAGATCTTCTATGACCCTGTGCAGCAAGTTAACAGAAAAACCCCAGTGCCTGGGAAGGCCTGTGAAAAGTCTTCATGTCAGCTGCTGAACATACTAAATGTGCTGTAGCTGTGAGCCAGGTCTGAGGAACTGTCACTCAATTCAACAGTGCCGGCATTCTAACTTTGTTAAAGCTACCAGCATCTTACATGGACTTCCCTGTGATGGCATCTGGTAAGAGGCAGATGAAAACTATTCTATCAGTTTGCACATTATAGTCACTTTCCTGTATCACAGAACAGATTTTAACTTGTAGCCCTAGAGTAGGTAGCTGGTAAAAACAGAAGCTCCATGCAGAATTATGGCTAGGAGCCATTCTTCATCCACCAATGTTGCCCTTGTATGAGATTGGTGTACTGTATACCTTAATATATACTTTGTATTGGAGAGTACAATGATGTAAATCCTAAAAGCACCACTATTTTAGCATAATAAAAAAAGTCCAAAGAGCTCCTATATAGACTACTCCAGATAAGTTTGCTTCTTTGCTACTTTAAGCTTATTGTAATTTTTAAAAAGAAATTCAGGGTCACTATCATGGTATTGTACAAAATAAGTGTTTTGATTAACAGCAATATAGCTGTTTTAATTTTTAAAAAATCTGTGGAGACAGTGATCGTGTCTTTAAAATATGATAGTCCTTTCAGTATAATGTCTTATATTAAAGATGTTGCCTTTATTATCTGTTGGGAAGGAAATGTCCAGACTTTTCAGATCTGCTTACTCTGTTTCCTTTTTTATTTACATAGGGAATGATGTTTGCAGTTGTATGTAGAGTGGGATCTACAATAAGAAGTGTATTTTTTCAAACAATTTTTTAATGTTTTACCAGTTTTTGTAAATCATTTTTAGACTTGGGCAGCTGTAGATTCTCACTGTGAATTCCTTCCTTGCTCATGCGTAAGTGCATTCAAAATACCAAATGTATAGGCATAGTACTTTCGCCTCATTGTGATGGTTTCACATGTTTAATGTCCTCAATGGTGGATGAGAACTGTGGATGTGAATGTGGGAAGTGATGTTAATCCTGTGTAATTGGACACAAGGCTTAATTTGCAGTAATTATTGCTGTTTTATTTAACAACGTCTTGTTGCTTTGTATGTGTTAACATTTGGGTGTAAAAATTGTGTGTCTATACAATAGGGAGCCGCAGTATTTAAATTGACCAACCTAATGTTACAACTACTTTGAGGTGGCCAAATGACAACTAAAAGCCTTAATTAAAGTGGTGCAATTTTGTATAACTTAGCATTAGTAAGTCAATAAATTTGGATTGCCATTGCAAAGAAATGTAAAGAGGGAGATAAACGGACATAGTCAAAATCTTGCCTGTGGATACAGACGTGACAGGACCTGGTGACGGGTTGCATGGGGCAGTAAGCGACGTGAGGAGAGGAAGATGATTTCCAGGTTTTGGGTTGGAGCACTTTATTCGTGGGGATGACTGAGACTTGAGAGGGAAAAGGTGAGTATTCTTACATGGTGGGGATTCTCTACTCTCCTTCAATAAACAAACACCTGGACTGCAGCCTTTTAAAGACAGTATTTTGAAAGATAAACATGTTAAACCAAATAAAAATGAAAGGGTTAGGGGTTAACATTGTAGCATAGTTGGTAATCCTGCTGCCTGTGATGCCAGCATCCCATATGAGTGCCATTTTGTGTCCTGGCTGCTCCATTTCCTATCCAGCTCCCTGCTGATGGCCTGGGAAAAGCAGTGGAAGATGGTCTAAGTCCTTGGACCCCTGCTACCCACATGAGAGACTTGGAGGAAGCCCCTGGCTTCTGTCTGTGGCTTGGTCCAGCCTTGGCTGTTGTGGTCATTTGGGGAGTGAAGCAGCAGATGGAAGATTCTCTCTTTCTCCCCCTCTCTCTGTCTCCTCCTCTCACTCTGTTACTCTGACTTTCAAGTAAGTAAATACATCTTTAAAAAATGTAAAAGTTATTAAGAATGAATAATACAATTGTTGATTATATAGTCTTGCCTCTTATATCCCCAAATATATCTTAGAAGGAAAAAATATCTGGGCCTTATTTGGTTTTTAATGACAGTTTTTGGTCTTTGACAAAACAAGTAGGCAGATGTTTTTATCAACTAAAACTCTTCTGGAGTTACCAGTAGATAGAAAATACAGCAGGTATGTTCTCATGGCTCTTCAGAATATGAAAGCAACAGCATCAATAAAGCTCCAAATAAAGCCAGTGACATCCCCTGGACAGTGGTTGATGAATGTGGGAGGAGACAGCAGTGTTTTTTGGTTAGAAAACTTGTTGATAGTTGTTACCCTTAGCATATACAATTTATAGAAAGCATTAGACACGCTGATGTAGAAAAAAGGAATGCAAGGGAAAAGTAGTGAAACCTTTTCCAGTGCTCAAGTTATGTACCATGCTATCTGTTGTAAGAGTGAAAGAATTTAAGTCTTTGAAGAAAAAGCATGTTTGTGAGACTGAAAAGTGCATGAGGAGCTTCAATGTTGTTCATAACATACACATTTGGTACATGTGAGAAGTTGCTTAAACTGTAAAATTGACTTATTTGAAAACGAAAGCATTATTATATTTGAAATGTGGAAGTTTAAAGAGGACTCCCTAATGGCCAACAGACACTTATTTAAGTGCTGAGGATCACTAGCCATCGGGAGAACACAATTCAAACCCCAGTGAGGTTTCATATCACCCCAGTTAGAATGGCTGTCACACAGAAATGAATAAACAACACAGGCTGGCAAGGATGTGGGGGAACAGGTACCCTAATCCACTGTTGGTGGGTATGTAAACTAGTGCAGCCACTGTGGAAGAGAGTGTGAGTATAGGCCTACCATATGACCTAGCCATCCCTCTGCTGGAAATTTACCTAAACCAAAAAAGTCAGTATATAAAAGAGTCATGTGTACCCCCATCTTCATTGCAGCTCAATTCATAGTAGTGAAGGTGTGGAATCAAGCTAGTTGTCCATCAGCTGATAACTGGATAAAGAGACTATGGTATATATACACTATGGAATACTACTTGTCTGTAAGGAAAAAAAGTAAAATGCCTTGTTTGCAGCAAAATGGATACAACTGGAAACCATTAAACTTAGTGAAATAAGCCAGTCCCCAAAAGACAGATATCATATGTTTTCCCTGATCTGTGGTAACTAACAGAGACCAAAAATGTAATGTATTGGAATGAAATGGACATTTTGAGATTTGATGATTGTTTATAGCTCTTGTCTCTACTGTTGAGGAACAGTGTTTTTTTTTTTTTTTTCTTCATACTATTTCTTGAGCTCTTTACTTAGTGGAGGTTTACCTTATGAGTATAAAGTATACTGAAAATAGATCTTTGTAAAAATTAACAGTGGGAATAGGAGAGGGAGGAGGAAGAAGGGTTGGAGCATGGGCGAGAGGCAGGGTATGTTCCTAAGTCCGTATTTACAAAATTCATGAAACTTGTGTACCTTAAATACAATTTTAAAAAGAGGAGGACTCCCAATCATTTCTCCATGAGAATGAATGGATTTAGTCAGCAATTCTTATTCCTAGATGCTGTTGAGATCTGATTTCTCTAGGTTAGAGGAGATAACATTTTTAGGAATTGGGAGAAGACAGAGTAGACAATTGAGAGTAGTCAGAAAAACTACATTTGAGCAGAGATGGAAAAGAATAAAATAGAAAGTTTTTTTTTAAAGAGAACAAATCAGATGGTCTCCCTTCTAAGGCATCCCTGCATCCACTTAGAGGTTAGCCTAATAACATGTTATGCTTAGAAAATATTTGTTGAGTGAAAAAAAAAATGTAGATGAAGTCCCAAGAGGTACTTTGGCTTGTTTTGACCTAAGAATTGACCCCAAATCATAGTGGCCTGGACAAGGGGACTCCTGTGCTGGCTCTTTCCCTGGGCTCCTCTGAGCGTTCTGGAACTTGAGAACTGCCCTGGAAGAAACCCCAGCCAGCAGGACTCCATGGTCCTCATTGATGGGACAGGAGAGGTTTGTAGATATTGGCAGTGAGTGGAGGTGGGGAGAAAGTGCTTCTCTCCTGCCTCTGTGATGGAGCACATGTGTAACTGAATCCTTTGCTTGGCACCTCTGATTTTTCTTTAGGGCTATGTTTGATTGAAGTATTTCTCATTACCTGACTCACAGAGAACCATTGGAAAATTTTTGCTGAGAGAACTTACAATAGGTGGTTTCTGATTCGTAGAAAATAAAGGTTTTTAGAAATACCTAATAAATGGAAAGCATTAGAAAAAATTTTCCACTTTTCCTGTGGAACTTCTCAGATATAGATATATGTGTCTAGCTTTCTGTCATTCTAGCTATCGATATATCTATCATCACTCTATTTACTACTACCTTTCTAAATATATCCCTACAGATAGAATGGATATGGCATATGGGAGCTATTCTTAGATAAGAATAGAATTTGTTTTTACCTGAGTGAGAAAGGCTGCACTTAGCATGAATGGATTTGTGGACGATTCTAGGGGTGGTAAATTTAGGAAGGAAGATTAAAACTCAGTATTTTACGTGTGTTGTGTTTGAGGTATCTATCAGACAACAAGGAAAGAATGTTTGTGCAGGATGTAGGGGAGAGGCCACATGTTTGGTCATCTCTACATATGAATAGAAGTTAAAGATGGAATGAATAAGATGAGATAACAGGATAATGTAAAGATGGGAGAGCTTTGAGGATCGAATCCTCGTGCAGTCTGAAATTTTGGTCATGGAAATGAATACAGGAGGCTAAGAAGGAGTGGGCAGCTTGGAGAATTGAGAGATGTGCTTTCTGGAGTCAGGTGAAAACAGTGTTTCATGAAAATGTGAGGTGTGGATGATGTCAAATGCTGAGTTAAGTTAGATCAAACAGAGAAATGATAATTTGATTTGATGATGTGAGATTGGCCTTGAGAAGTGTATCTTTGATTTTATTGTAGAGATAACAGTCTAAAGGATATCAACTGAAGGATTGTTGGCTCTCTTTTGCTGAGCCTTGATATAAAGGCACATGGGCAACCAGGGAAGAAATTGCAGAAGCATGTGAGCTTAAGAGGAATAACATTATTGTTTTTAAAAGATAGAAACATGTTTGTATGCTCATGAAAGTGAGCCACATGCAGGGAAAATTCACATGAAAGAGGTGTCAAGTTGCTATAGTGATATGGTAGACTTGAAAGGATTGTGTTTAGGATACAAGTGGAAGGAGGTGTGTCTTTAGATACAAGCAAACAAACTATCAAAATAGTATTCTTGGGGCTGACACTGTGGCTTAATGGGTTAAGCCTTCACCTGTAGCTCTGGCATCCCATATGGGTACAAGTTCATGTCCTGGCTGCTCTTCTCCCAAACCAGCTCTCTGCTTGTAACCTGGGAAAGCAGTGGAAGATGGCCCAAGTGCTGGGGCCCCTGCACCCATGCAGGAGATCCAGAAGAAGCTCCTGGCTTCTGGCTTTGGATTGGCCCACTTTTAGCCATTGTGTCCGTTTGGGGAATGAACCAGCGAATAGAAGATGTTCTCTCTGTCTCTCCCTCTCTGTAACTCTGCCTCTCAAATAAATAAATAAAAATATTTTAAAAAGTAATGGTCTTCCAGAAAAGAGGGAGATTTACTGAGGGGACTGTAATGACCGTAACACCTGCAGGTAGCTAATAATAAAGGTAAGAGCTCCCAGAACTTGGTTTCTCACATCAGTAGGTAGAAATGATGTTCTAAAACCCCAGTGAGGAGCGGGGAGGATGCTTACTCCGTCTTCCAGTCCACTGGGTCAAGGGATTTGAAGGAACAGGCTGAAGGGGCTGCAGCATCCAAAAGGCTCAGTCTGGCTTAAGAGAATCTTTAGCAAAGAGGTGAACATATGGAAGATTTTGCTGATGATCTTGAGTACTAGAAGGCAGAGTGGAGGGATTTGTAGAATATGGAAGGAGAGGTGTGAGGCTAAACGGGGCAAGTTTCTGGTTGATGAGGAGTTGCTGTGACTCAGTGATAATGTGGATAAGATGAAGAGCATGGTAAGAGTGTTTCCCATACTGCAGAGTCAGGCAGGGTTCTGTGCAGCTCCAGCCCCACCAGTCTGAGGGTGGTGTGGAGTGTGAGGGAGGGTAGTGGCATGCAATGCCCTGTGGGAATTCCATGGCTACTTGGGCAAGCAGGACTTCCTCATAGAGTTTGATTGTGCCATGTACAATGGAAGCCCTTCCTTTAGGTGAGAGACACCAGCAGCTTATAGAATTTGTTATTTCTCATTTCACTGATGAGGAAACCGAACAACAGTGAAGTTCAATTGCTCTTATAATGTAAACTACCATTGTTAATGGAATCAGATTCTGACTTTGCCTGCACTCTTAAGATTTTTTTTTAAGATTTGATTTATTTTAAAGTCTGAGTACCAGGGATAGAGGGAGACAGAGATAAAGAGATCTTCCGTCTACTGCTTCTTGAAAAGAGCCTCTTGAGGGAGCTGGCATTATGGCACAGCAGGTTAAGCTGCTGCCTGGGATGCCAGCATCCCATATAAGCATGGGTTCAAGTCCCAGATGCTCCGGTTCCCTGCTAATGTCTCTCCTCTAACTCTACATTTCAAATAAATAAAAAAAATTTTTTAAAAAAAGAAAAGAGCCTCTTGAAAGATTCCCATGGTCTGAGTTTGGCCAGGTTGAAGCCAAGAACCTGGGACCTCATCCAGGTCTACCACATTGGTTTCAGGGGCCCAAGCACTTGGGTCATCTTCTGTTGCCTTTCTGGGTGTATTGGCAAGGAGCTGATTTGGGAGTGGGGCAGCCAGAATTCAAATTGGTACTCCAATTTGGGATACTGGCATTGGAAGTCGGGGCTTAACCCACTGTGCCATAATGTTGACTCCTACACTCTTAAACTTAGTGTTGCATCTTGGATGCCAAAATTCTTTTGTCCAACAAAGTCTATTATGGATAACCATAAACAAACATTAAAATGTATTTGAAGAAAAGAAAGCCAATGTATGCAACAGAAAGAAACGAAAAAGAAAAACTCTCCTTAACGTTACAGGCTTGTTTCTATATCTTGGTGGTGTTTTTCCATTCTTAGTTAAGAGTGAGGGATAAAGGTAATTGGAAGTTATGTGTCTTGGTTAGATCTTGTTGAGTGATAGGATTCTATTTAGGGTTATTGGTTTGAGAACTGGTCATTTTGTTGGATAGACCTCAAAATATTACTATTTGTAGATTGCTTATTTTGCACTATATTATTTTTTTAAGATTTTTTTTTTGTTTATTTGAAAGACGGAGTTACAGAGAGAGGTAGAGACAGAGAGAGAGGTCTTCCATCCGATGGTTCACTCCCCAGATGGCCACAATGGCCAGAGCTGCGCTAATCCGAAGCCAGGAGCAAGGAACTTCTTCCAGGTCTCCCACATGGGTGCAAGGGCCCAAGGACTTGGGCCATCTTCTGCTCCTATCCCAGGCCATTGCAGAGAGCTGGATTGGAAGAGAAGCAGCCGGGACTCGAACCGGCACCCATATGGGTTGCCGGCGCTTCAGGCCAGGGCTTTAACCTGCTGTGCCACAGCACCAGCCCCAAAACTATATTATTTCTATTTGGAAGTTCCACCTGACTCCTGGCCTGAAGGTGTCAATTTGGCCATAGGTATCCTAAGATCCAAGCAAGGGAAATAGACTAAGGCAGCCTCTTTCTGATGTTTAGTTCCAAAAATAAAGCCTTTGCTTTTAGGCCCTTGCTAAACCTTCAACTGTTCTGGAACTCCTGAGCCCTGAGCCTCCACCTAAGTAATTGTATTAGAGACATCTTGTGAGCCACTTTAAATCCTCTCCATCTACTGTTATTCTGGCCACTGCTATGATGACAAAACCCATGCAGGTATTTCCAGTCTCACTTACAGTTACACCCTGGCAAAACCTGGATAGCAAATCTTGGCCCTGTATTTGAGCTTCTCTGGTGCTTCTGAGTGGAAAGTCAGTAGACACTGGTACATGTGCCATCTGGACCAAGAGGGACATGGATGTCACTGGCCAATGGTAGCTGGAGGTGATAGAAATATCCCCAGGGTAGGTGTTCTGAGATTCATCTCCTACATGTTCTACAATGTCCTATGAGATGAAGCAACCAGTGACAGCATGGCCAATATGATGTAGTATGATAACCATCTCCCAATACGATATCTACTCACCGACTGGGCAATAGGAGAAGCATCCCGTGGTGGTTCTCCCCCTTCCCTTTTCATTTCCAGTGTTCCTTCATTCTCGTTCCTAAACAAACTCTGCCTGCCTAAGCCCTTGTCTCAAGCCCTACTTGAAGAACTATGTGTTTGCGTGTATGTGTGAATTTTGACTGACCGGGTCAGGGGATAGGGCAATCTGGGCTTCTGAGTACTCTTTTTCTCCCATCTCTTGTTTTTGTTCCTATCCTCAGTCCTACTTTCAGCATTACCTGGGGTGTTCAATTCCTAGGGCTTTTTCACAGTTCAGTGGTGTGAATCGCCTTGTTTTTTATTGCTTTCCTTCTCTGCAGGAGATTAGGTTTCTGCTTTTTCCATTCTAATGTATTATTTACCACCCATGCATCTGATTGGTTTTGTCTAGAATTTTGTTGATATCTTGGCATCTGCCATCATCTCCTCAATTGTCCTCCTTGCCCTTGTGGGTTCATATGTAGCATCGTGCATCGGCTTTCTTTTTAATTTTCTTTGAAAAGATTTATTTATTTATTTATTTGTGTGTGTGTGTGTGTGTGTGTGTGTGTGTGAGAAAGAGAGAGAAAGAGAGATTTTTCATCCACTGATTCACTCCCCAGATATCTGCAGTGGCCGGAGCTGGGCTAATCTGAAGCCAGGTGTCAGCAGTTTCTTCTGGGTCTCCCATGTGTATACAAGGGCCCAAGAACTTGAGCTATCCTCCACTACATACCATGCATGTTATCAGGGAGCTGGATCAGAAGTGGAGCAGCCAGGAATCAAACTGATTGCCCATATTGGATGCTGGCGTTGCAGGTGGCGGCTTTACTGGCTAAGCCACTATGCCAGCCCTGGCTTTCTTTTTAGAGAGGTTTCTAGGGAGACTGCATAGAGATGAGCATGCGTCTTCTGTGTTATCCTCATCCAGAGCTCAACATTTCCTTTGGCCCATCATGTGACATAAAGAGCAGGAAAGCCTGCGCTTTAGTTCTGTGCAACTCATAATTAATGGCAAGACTGGGGGTGAGATAAAAAAAAAAATGCCTCCAAGCCTCAGTTTCCTCATCTGTAAAATTAGCTTTGTGAATTGATCTCTAAGATCCCTTCTAGCTCTAAAGTGCTATTGATTATTTACCCTCTATCTCTGACCCTCAGAGAAAGTCACAGAACTACCAGTGCCCAATATCTGACGGCAAAGTTTGATTAATCTGTTGGTTTAGAGAGACCACATTCTGCACTTGCCTCCCAGAAAATGCCTGGATTGATTAGATTTTCATCTTTTCAGGCCCTGGAGACTGATGGTATTAACTCTGCAGACTATTTCACATTCAACATGTTTTTCTTTCTCTAGAATTCACTTGAAATTTCCTCTCCTATGACACACCCAGAAAGCTTTGTAAAGCCTTGGCTCTGATTATACAGGAACTTACGGGCTTTCACGTTCACTTTTTCTTCCTTTGTCTAAGCTTCCTTATTGTCTACAATGGATTGGGTTAGAGAAGCTAAAAATGGATCCTAAATCCATGGCTTCCTATACCGACACACACACACACACATGCACACACACACACGGAGAGAGAGCAGTGGGAATCTTTTAGTTGTCTTAAGGTCCTAAATCCTCCATGTGTGGTCAAGTGTATTTGCATGCAGGGGTGGGAATGGGGTTGTGTAGCTTCTCTTTACCTCATCTCTTTTTTTTTTTTTTTTTTTTTTGACAGGCAGAGTGGACAGTGACAGCAGAAGACAGAGAGAAAGGTCTTCCTTTGCCGTTGGTTCACCCTCCAATGGCCGCCACGGCCAGCACACCATTCTGATTGGAAGCCAGGAGCCAGGTGCTTCTCCTGGTCTCCCATGGGGTGCAGGGCCCAAGTACTTGGGCCATCCTCCACTGCCCTCCCGGGCCACAGCAGAGAGCTGGCCTGGAAGAGGGGCAACCGGGACAGAATCCGGCACCCCGACCGGGATAGAACCTGGGGTGCCGGCGCCGCAGGTGGAGGATTAGCCTAGTGAGCCACAGCCTACCTCATCTCTTGAAACCCCGCCCTTGTTATCCCCACTCTCCTTTTCCCTCCCCTAAAATGATTTGACATCTGCTGCATGGCAGGTTTCAGAAATCATTTTGAATCCAAGTGTCTTCTATTCAACCTTCCAAGTCAGCTCAAATATCACTTCCTCTGTAAAGAATTCCTTCATTGTCCCAGACAAGGTTAGACATTCCCTCCCTTTTTTGCTCCTAAATTACCTTTTAATTCTATTGGCAATATATGCATGTTTACAATAGAATTAATAGGACCTTGAATTTATAATCACTAATGAGAAACTGATTTTAAAATGAGATTCTTGCCAGTGCCCATAGGCTGGGCACAGAAAAAGTGTCGCAACACTGATGATAGATTTTTAGAATATTAGGGTCCTGATCCTCAGAGAAGGTTAAAACACCCTCTGTGTGTTTTGTTGACACCAGTACAAAAGCTACTCACGATAGACCTTTGGGAGGGACTGGGAGGAAATGACCTCCAAATAGTAAATTCAGTGAGATTTATTTTTGAGAAAAATTTCTCTTTCTACCTCTGATCCATTATTAGCATTCTGCTCCTTTCCTTGCTTTCTAGAATAAAATAAATATGTATTTACTATTTATCCCCTCAAAGGAGAAGGGGCGTCACCATAGTTTATAAAGAACAGTAGATGATATATGTAGGCATTGCTTAGAGAATGAAATAAAACGGTTTGTGTCAATTTTAGTTCATTTTCTTTATCTAGCCCATATAAGTAGGTGAGATTGAGGAACAAAATTCTTTTGGGGAAGATTTTCAGACTGGTGGAGCATTTTCCCTACACAATGCCCCCTTACCACACCCTTGTGGCCAGGGAATGGGTATTTTATTCCTTCTTTAACAATTAATGAAGGTCAATTCAAGAAAACCACATAGAAGCTTCACAGGTTTCCACTGGAGTGTGCAGAACCTACAGTCTGGTGTCTGGTTATTCCCTGGTAAACTTAAGGTGAGAGGATGTGGCTGGAGCACCTTTGACAGCAAAGCCAAGAGAAGTGGCTTCTTACGAGCAATTGCTGATTTCTCAGACAGCAGGGCAAAGCTGCCTGGTTTCTGAACATTTCCTTTATGGGAGATGCCTGGGAATTGTGGTCAAGTTGATTTATTCTAAGAGGAACCACCAGAGGGGAAGGGGAATCCCAAGAAAGGTGACCTATAGTTGATCAAGGACAAAGGGGAAGGTTGAAGGGGACCAGTTTAAAAGAGGCATTGCTTAGCTGTAAGCATGCAATTGTAGCTCCTGGATGAAGAATCTAGATAAATACACAAAACATAGTAACACACACAGATACTGAATGAGAGAGAGAGAGACAAAAAGAGAAAGACACACAGAGAGAGAGAGAGAGAGAGAGAGAAACAGACACAGAGAGACAGAGAGAGATTGCTTTAGTTATTTATACACTAGAGGTAGCAGAATCAAAACAGCAACTCTACCTACCATGTAAAGCTAAAACACTTCTTCTCTCCTGTGACCTTTAATCCATTTCCAAATCTGGAAAAGATAAGAATTGGAAACCGGTGAGCTAGGAAAAGAAGTGGCTTGAAGAAAAAACAGGTGGTGAACACGTTTCCTGCAAGGTGTCACGTTGCTTGGTGGGATGGTGCTGCAGCTTGTCCTCCTCAGCTCCTTCATGTCTCCTTTATTCTATTTTTATTGACATCCTTGTCTTTTTTTTTTAAGATTTATTTTACTTATTTCAAAGACAGAGTTACAGAGAGAGGTAGAGACAAAGAGAGAGGTCTTCCATCCAAGGGTTCACCCCCAAATTGGCCACAATGGCTGGAGCTGTGCTGATCTGAAGCCAGGAGCCAGGAGCTTCCTCCAGGTCTCCCATGTGAGTGCAGGGGCCTGAGGACTTGGGTCATCCTACACTGCTTTCCCAGGCTACAGCAGAGAGCTGGATCGGAAGTGGAGCAGCCGGGACTTGAACTGGTGCTCATATGGGATGCCGGTGCTTCAGGCCAGGGCTTTAACCCACTGCACCACTGCGCCGGCCCCACATCCTTGTCTTTTTATATCTTGCACCCTGAGTGCCTTTTTCTCTCCGTTCCCATGCTCACTCTCCACCTTCTGAATTCAGCTGTGGCGCATGTCTAATAGGAATCCATTCCTAGACAACTTCCATCTCTGAAATCCTGCACCTGCAGTGAGCACCAGCCTGTCTAAGGAGGGGATGCAAGGAAAATTGCTCCCTGCAGCTTGTTGGGCAAGAGGAAGGGAAAGCTTGCCTGTGGCAGGAAGCTAGATTCATCGTCCGCAGAGGGTCCACCAGGCACGTGCAGCACAGGTCTGTATCTGCCAAGCTCTATTTGAGTGCTGTAGTGATTAATAGTAGCATGATCCCAAATGAAGCATGCAGCGCTCTTGTCCAGATCAGACTCTGGGAGAACTTTAGCCAGGCTCTCCTCTGGGGACCTGTTTCTGTGTATCTAGTCTTCCCACTTACCACCAGCTGCCAGGCTGGGATTCAGAAGTAGTGTCTGGTGCCCAAGGAACTACAATGGGTAAAGAACGTGGCACTTCTGTTTATTCATACAAATAGTTCCACTTTTGCAAAATTAGATGCAAATGGAGTCACTCAGCCATTACCAAGAGTGAGATCTTGTCCTTTACAGCAACACGGATGGAAGTGGAGGGGATTCTGTGAGGTGAACCTCATCAGGCACAGAAAGACAAATCACGCGTGTTCCCACTAATGAGGAGAATCTAGAAAAGCAGACCTCGAGGAGGCAGAGACTGGAACGGGGGTCACTGCAGCCTGGCAGGGGTCGAGGGGGATAGAAGAAGGTTGGGAAATGTGTGCCAGAATGCAGTTAGACAGGTGGGGTAAGTTCCAATCTTCTGTAGAATACAAGGGTGACTAGTTGACAACAGTTTATTGTATAGTTTATACAGAATCAAAAGGAAGGGGGGAATGTTTCCCAATACAAAGATGCACTGAATATTTACGGAGGGAGGAAATGCTAATTATTCTGGTTTGATCATGACACACTGAAATACATATATTGAAGGGCTGGCGCTGTGGCTTAGCGTGTAAAGCTGCTGCCTGCAGTGCTGGCACCCCATATGGATGCCGGTTCGAGACCTGGCTGCTCCGCTTCAGATCCAGCTCGCTGCTGCAGCCTGGGAAAGCAGTAGAGGATGGCCCAAGCTGCACCTGCGTGGGAGACCCAGAAGAAGCTCCTGGCTCCTGGCTTCGGATCCGCGCAGCTCCAGCCGTTGTGGCCAATTGAGGAGTAAACCAGTGGATGGAAGACTCTCTCTCTCTCTCTCTCTCTCTCTCTCTCTCTTTCTCTGCCTCTCCTTCTCTCTCTGTGTAACTCTGACTTTCAAATAAATAAATAAATCTTTAAAAATACATATATTGATTTATCATGGTGTACTCCATAAAAATGTAAAATTGTTATGTGTCAGTTTAAAAACTAGGCACGGTTGACATGATTCTAAACTGATGCTTTTCAAACATCAGGGTGAATGGGCATCCCTTGGGAAGCTTGTTCAAATGCAGTTCTTGGGGCTCACCTCAGTGTAGGCTGAGGGTAGGCCCCGGGAACATGTCTCACAAGAAGTCCTCCAGGTGATGCAGTACATGGCCCCAGATCCCCAGGAATACAACCGGATGCTGATCAATCTCCATTTTATTGAAAGCTGAGTGCAGGCTTTATCTTTCCTGTGTTCTTCCCTGCAAGTGTTATATAATTAAAGCTAAGCCTGTGGGTGAGCAGTTCTAGAGGAGCATGGGACCAACGTTGCAATTAAGCTCTTCTGCATTAGCGTGACAACAGATTATTTCAGCCCGCAGAGAGGCAGGTGTGGACCGAGTCTAACAATGGGCCGAGCGGCCTGTGAGTCACTCTCCTGTCTCTCTAAATGTTTGCCCACACGCAAGATTTGCTCCGTCACTTGTAATGATGCTGTGACATTATGCTTCCTACTTGGCACTGCCCGCTGAGTAATTTCTAGGACCCAGAGGATGAAGAAAGTAATTAGGTTTGGTTTTTCATTATTGTTGGGTGATTCAAATGTGGTTGTTTGCTTGTCATTCCCGATTTCTGGAAAGTGTGCTGGTCTGCCACATTCACACGTGGAAGCCAGAGGATGTTTACAGTTTCTCTGCAAGACAACTTCTTTCAAAGCTGTTTTTCTTTTTGCACACTGCAGATATTAGAAATAGAAACCATTACCCCAGAGGAAAATGGAGTAGACCCTCTGAGTGTGGAAGAATTTAAGCAGTTTAGAAATAAACCTACTCTCTTTATTTTGGGGATAGGAGACAACCTTTCCAACAGGTTGAATTAAAAACTAAACAAACGCTGTGGTGATTATGTTCCTTAGTGGCACAGATTTTTCCCAGGACACTTATTAAATGGATGACATGAATGCTAGATTTGCATGAGAAGTATACGCTGTCTGATAGGTGCTAATGTGATTTGAATTGTGTTGTCTCAAGCGATAGGTATTTCTAGATGACTTATCAATTATATACATAAAGAAAAGATTCTAAAATGTGCAAGAGAGAAACGTCAGATTACTCTCAGAGGATCTCCAATTAGACTCACAGCAGACTTCTCATCAGAAACCCTACAAGCTAGAAGGGAATGGTGAGACATAGCCCAGGTACTAAGAGAAAAACTGCCAGCCCAGAATATTATATCCTGCAAAGCTCTCATTTGTGAATGAAGGTGAAATAAAGACCTTTCATAGCAAACAGAAATTGAAAGAATTTGTTGCCACTCATCCAGCCCTGCCAAAGATGCTTAAAGATGTGTTACACACAGAAACACAGTCATCAATATGAAAGAAGGTAAAGGAAGGAAACCTCACAGCAAAATATCACAGGAAGTTCAAAGCATATATTAGAAAATATCTTTGGCAAATGACAGGGCAAAGTCACTACTTATCAATAGTCACATTGAACGTTAATGGCGTGAACTGTCCAGTTAAAAGACACAGATTGGCTGATTGGGTCACAGAACAAAACCCATCTATTTGCTGCTTACAAGAAACACATCTTTCCAACAAAGATGCATACAGACTGAAAGTGAAAGGCTGGAAAAAGATATACCATGCCAACAGAAATGAAATTAAACTCTTTCAACATGAAATCAATGTAAAAGTAATGATGAGATGTTTTGCCTTCTTTCTTTGTACTAAGTCTTCAAAATCGAGTATGCATTTTATACTTCACAGAATCTAGTGTGTTTTTTTCCAACACTCAATGTGGAGTTGGCTGCATTGCCTGTGGTGAGTGGTCACCATATTGAACAGTACATAGCCCTGGAGTCTGTGCATCTAACAGGCGGCCCCGTTGGCTCTGATAATGGGGTAGATGTGGGCAACACTTGAGCAGATACTCTCTAAAAGAACTCCCAGTTCTAATATTCTGCTAGAGTACTGTGTGTGTGTGGGGGGGGGGGGAATACAGAAGTAGATCTACTGGTCAACTGGTGATTAATGCACATTCACAGAATCATACTGCAAAAACTCTCAGCTTCCACAAGGCCCAGTCCCAGCCACTGTAGGCATCTGGAGAGTGAGCAAGGGCTTGTGGGCTCTTCTTCTCCTATCTGTTTTTCTCTCTCTCTGTTTCTGAAATAAATATCTTTTGAAAATGTTTGTGGAAAATGGAATCGAAAGATTTATTTTAGTGCAAAAAATTTAATGTATATGTGCATATTTTCCATAATGTGCTTCTTCCAAGGACTCGTGAAGGCTCCTGGCATTTCAGAACATCAGCTCCCTAACTTGTTTTACTCTCCCAGTGTCATTCCCCTCCTGCTCTCTGCTTTTCAGCTGACAATCAGAGCTTTGTGAGAAAGACATAATGGTGCTGGAGATGATTGCAGAAGAGAATTTTAAATGATCAAGGGGATAAGGAGGATGCCTGATGAGGATAAACTACAAAGAACAAAAGTCTTCAAGCTAGAAAAAGAGGCTGAAAAGCGAGGGTGATCAAAGTCTGTAAAACCATGAAGTAAATGGAAATGCTGAACATGAACATTGTGAAATGTAAAAAATAGCACAACAACAGGGACTGGTGGATAACTTGAAATACTTTACTTTAGGACAAATGATGAAAAAACCAATACTTCTGGCAGCAGATACAGAAGTTAGAGAATTAATTCCCCATGGTATAGTAAAGGATGTAATGCAGACAGAATCAAATAATGTTTTGATTTGAGCCTTAACTTTTTATAACATCCTAAAACAGGCACAGACATTGTGGTGCAATGGGTTAAACTGCCACTTGAGATGCTCACATCTAACATCCGAGTGCCTGGGATTGGATTCCACCCTTGCCTTCTGATCCAGCTTCCTGCCAACGCACCTAGGACACGGCAGAAGTTGGCTCAAGTATTCTCTTTTCAGGTCAGTAGGGCTTTGCAAACAATCACCTTAAAAAGAAGATTTTATTTATTTATTTATTTTAAAGTCAGAATTACAGAGAAAGAGGGAGAGAGAGAGAAATCTTCCATCTGCTGGTTCACTCCCCATGTGGCTGCTCCAGCCAGAGCTGGGCCAAGCCAAACCCAGGAGCCAGGAGCTTCCAAGTCTCTTGCGTGGATGGAAGTGGCCCAAGAACTTGGGCCATCTTCAGCTGTTTCCCAGGTACATTAACAACTTAGGGAGCTGGATTGGCAGTGGGGCAGTTAGGACTTGAACTAGAACCTATGTAGATGCCAGTGTCACAGGTGGCAGCTTTACTCGCTACACCACAAGCCCAGCCCCAACAACCACCTTTCAATTGTTTCCTAGTGTGCAAAGTAAGCCAGAATTTAGCAATGTATTTCTTGCACTTAACTGAGATAACTTAAATATGTCACCCTGGACTGAAACATCAAAAGGACCAATAGCATGCAAAAATGTTTCAAGCTTTGTCTTTGGAAATGTAATGTTGAAAAAAAAATGATTCTGTGAGACTTCAAAGGGGAAGCTTACATCTATAATGTGTTTTTGCTATAGTCCACTTGTGGCACATTGCACATTCTGTTTTCTCCATTACAAATGTCCTCTTTGCTTATCTCTCCATTTGGACCATGTTCTGTGGTCCTCAATGTGTTCCTTAAAGTAGAATAAACTATGCTGTGGTAGCAGGCACGCCGGGGAATCTCAGTCCTTTGACTTATAAACACTGTACTTCTCTCTCACAGCACTGTGTGATGTAGATTGAGTGCATCTCCTGCAAGATGGACCTACAGGCTCTGCTTTGTGGCTTTCTTGAGAGCAGTGATGCGTGAACCCATTTCTGTATTGCATCTCCACCATCTAAGATGGTGATGGAGGGGGAGGCAAGGCAGGGGGAGAGGCCAGAGAAGATATATATACTTGCCAACCTTAGACAGCTAGGGATACACGATCCCAGTTCATCTTCCAACACTGAGAATTCATCAGATTACCTCGTCCAAACACCGTGGGTCTGGGAATGAAGGAGCTTATGTTGACACTTGGTGAGCAGAAATGGTCTCCACTGTGTGTCCCCTGCCCCTGTTACCCTTTGAGAAAATTTTCCTAAGAACTCTCACATGGGTCAGCAAGACTTGTCCTAGTTATTGACAATTGTCTTGGTCCATGGACTGGACTCTAAGGTCTTCAGGTAAGGAGACTGCTGATGTCTTCCACTGTATGAGACTACCATGGCTTTCAACCTTTGCCTGCACCTTCCCCATTTTCTCCTGTTCATGGTGCTGGGCATAATTATTTGCTCATCATAGGTGGCTAACATAGGCTGGATGTTATACTTAATTGGACGTAGAGGGTTGGAGGTTACTTTGATCACATGGACAAGGAAGAAAGTCACAATTTAACAACTTAGATGAATGGGAAGAAGCATGGCATTGTAGTTGAGTGTAAGTGCACTAGTTTTTTAAAAATACCTATGTTAAATACTTACGTATTTTAAATACCTAGCTTATTTGATTTGAATTTATTTTCAATTTAAAATAATTTTTAAAAATTTAATTAGCTATAAAATTAATTTTTTCTGAATTTATTTTTATTAATTTTCAATATTTTATAATTAAGAAGTTTTAATGTGTACTTCCTTTTGTCAACAGTGTTTCTTAATCATACAAACTAATTTAGCCTCTAGATTTATTGTGTTTTCTGACTATTCCTCCACATCTTTGAGTGTTGTGCTCATAATTGAGAACTATGAATCCATACATTCACATAAATGATTACATGAAGGAAGTGAACCTGGGGGGTCATAGTAAACATAACATGGGTTCAAATGTTTATAGGTTTATGCTCATGTTATAGGCTGATAGACCGATGAAAGTTAGCTTATTAAATGACCCCAAGGAGAAAAGTACAACTTACAGAGAGAGAGTGTTGAGTTTCATGTTCATCAAAGTGTTGAATGAGGAGTTTCCAAATATGAACTGGACTTATAAATTGCTGTCCATATGTGGGCAGAAGCTGATACATCTTGCCGTGTGTGTGGTGAAGGATGCTCCAGCATCAGGCTCAGTGTAGGAACAGGTGCCATAATTTGAGTTCTTCTCTCAGATTCGATTATATCATCTTGTCTTTCTTTTGGTCTTAAATCAGCCAACTGAATTTGGTTTTCAGAATACATAGCATCATGAGGAACATAGTGTCCTTTTCAGGCTTTTGATATGGGACAAGGTATGGGATGTAGAAGAAAATGTACCTGAGACAAATCATTGTCATTGGCCAGCACTCAGCTGTCTAAATCCCAATCCCACTGGTGCTCTGAGTCCCAGATTTGGCTCCTCCACATCCTTGTGTGCTGAGGACCTCAGCAGTGTTCTCTCTTTACCATGGAGGACAGGATATCCCCGAGGGTCATTAGGAGCCACACACAGGGCTTCACTTGTGATAATGCTATTGTCCCTTATAAATGAAAAAGGCTTTGAGGGCATCAGCTGTGCTCTTTCTATCCTGAGTAAACCCCCCACCCACCCCTATGGCATAAAATGTAGACAAGGAAGAGTGAAGGCCCACAAACTGCTTCTGGATTTACTGACATCTCCAGGTGTGAACACACACACCCATCGTCCCCTGAAACAAATACAGTTCATTTAGTGATGGCTCCTGAATATCTGGAGTGTGATAGACCCTGTGCTAAGTATGGACACAACAAAAACAAAGTCCCCTGGAACATAGCACATGGTTGTGGAAACCAGGAATAAATAAATGAAGAAAAAAGAAGCAAGCTCATGGGATGGTAAACAGTATAGAATTTAAAAAGAAACATAGTGAGGCTGGTATCATGGCAAAGTAGGTTAATCCTCTACTTGTGGTGCCGGCATCCCATATGGGCACCAGTTCTAGTCCCAGCTGCTCCTCTTCCAATCCAGTTCTCTGCTATGGCCTGGGGAAGCAGTGGAAGATGGCCCAAGTGCTTGGGCCTCTGCACCCATGTGGGAGATTGGGAAGAAGCTCCTGGCTTCGGATTGGTGCAGCTCCGGCCCTTATGGCTATTTGGAGAGTGAACCAACGGAAGGAAGCCCTTTCTCTCTGTCTCTTCCTCTCACTGTCTGTAACTCTACCTCTCAAATAAATAAATAAATAAAATCTTTAAAAAAAAAATGGGGCAGTACGTGGAGGAGCATGCAAGGATATGCCAAATGAAGTGAGTGGAAAGGGGATCCAGAAAACAAATGAGAAACATGTACCAGGTAGAGGATACAGTGGTGGTGAATATGCTTTGAGAAGAGCACAATCTTATAGACTGAGGGCCAGCAAATACCTTCTTATAGAGGGAATAAACTAGAAAGATGGCAGGAACTGAAGTCAGAGATAGAGGCAGGGGTTCCAGGTCTTACAAACTCATTGGTCACAGACGCCAGTGAGAGGTGAAGTGAGTAGGAGAGAGGCATCGCCCTTTTGGTGCAGAACATATGAAAAACAGCGCAATAGCAGGCAAGAGTGGCTGCAAGGAGAGCAATTAGGAGGCTGCTGAAGCACCCATCAAGGACTTATGTGACTTTGGCTGGGTGGTAACAATGAAGAGGAGGGGATAATTGGATTCAGAATAGATGTTGAGAAGGTCAGAAGAACTTTCTTCTGGGTTGGATGTAGGTATGAGGGAAAATGATTCCAAGATTATCCCTTCACTTTTGGTCTGAAAACCTGGGAGAATGATGATGCCACTTTCTCTGAGCGGATCTAGATTCCCAGAATCTATTAGGTAACTGAAGTAAATCATGCCTTAACATGACCACCACTAAGGTTGTAACCAATGATTGCTTTTATCTCCTAACGACCTTCAGGAAGTATTCTGAGGAGATCAAGCCCATTAGCTCTGGCAGGTAATTGATCTGGGGGAGGGAAGGGCATGACTCAGGCTGGCAAAGCTCATCACTGGCAGTGAGTAGGGTGAAGGGAAATGCTGGCTTGAAACCAAGCTCACGGATGGAAGGGCATGTCCGTGGGGGAGGAGTCACATTGGCCTCTTTTTCTCATTCAGGATGACTTTTCTTGCCATCCTGTAACTCATCACTTAGCAGTGTTTCCAGAGTGACCACTATAAGCCAAGATGTCTTCCAGGTCCTATATCCACTTAATGAAAAGAACCTAGCCAGGGGTGTAAGAGGTCCAGTGAGAGGGTTCCATAATGGAGATCTGGAAAACCACAAGGGGTGGGCACACAGAGTCATTTATCTCAATGGTAGGAAAGAAGACACATTCCATGAAAGTGGGTAATAGCATCTGGATTGAAGATGAGCCAATGTGAAAAAAAAAAAAAAGGAAGAAAGAAAAAAAGAGAATTTCACAAATAAGATTCCAATTGTTTAAAACATATTGGGTAGAGCACAACCTTGTGAGACCTTGGAAACTAAGGAGAGGGTTATGGCCCATGATACAGGAAAGGGAGAATCTTGGGTCCCAGGAGGCAAGTCTGAGACTAGCAGAAATTGATGTTTGGTGATTGCTCTTTGGAAATAAGGCAGAAAATTTGTTTAAGGAGTGTATTGTTAAAATAGAAAAAGCAGCACAGTTATTTAGTCCCAAAAACTCTTTGGGAATTCTGTCTCCAAGAACAGGATTAGAGCTACCGTCTGAGGCTGGTGGTTAAATGTGTTCAGTCACAACACTGAGCAATCGCCATGGAGTTGAGCCAAGAATCACCACAGTGAAAATTTACTGTCAGTAAATGATAATGCTCAGAATTAGTAAGAGGGGCTGGTGCTGTGGTCAAGCAGGTAAAGCCACCGCCTGCAGTGCCACCTCCCATATATGCGTTGGTTCAAGTCACAGCTGCTCCACTTCTGATCCAGTTCCTTGCTAATGCACCTGGAAAAGCAGCAGAAGGTGGCCCAATTCCTTGGGTCCCTGCACACAAGCGGGAGACCCGGAAGAAGCTCCTGGCTCCTGGCTTCGGATTGGCCCAGCTCCAGCTGTTGCAGCTGTCTGGGGAGTGAACCAGTAGATGAAAGATCTCTCTGTCTCTCCCTTTCTCTCTGCCTCTGCGTCTCTGTGACCCTTTGAAATAAATTAATAAATATTTTAAAAAAATTAGTAAGAAATAAAACACCACAATGAAGAACAGCATTTATAAAGATAGGACTTTCCTCCTCATTTAGAAATCACTGTCCCTAAAATCTCAGTCATAAGGTAGCTCTGCCTTTGGGCTGGCCAGATGGTGCTGCCAAAGGAAATTTGTGTAGACCAAGGTCAATGGTGTGGATCACAGACTATTAAGCACTGATGGCAAATACCTAGTAAGGAGACCATATGGGAAAATGTGACAGGAAAAAGGATTAGGAAGAACAAGTCCATGGCTTGGTACAAGAGTCTGGGATACTCACATTTGCCTGGAGTCTCTCTGGATCCTGCTATTAAAAGAAATAACCTAATGTGCCTTCCTTGATAGTTAATTTTATGTGTCAACTGGCTTGGACATGTTGCTGGGATATTTGGTCAAACTTTATTCTGGGTATTTCCATGAGGGTGTTTGAAGATGGGTTTTGAGCAAAGAAGGCTGCCCACCCTAAGAGAGTGGTCCTAATCCAATCTTTTGAAGCTTTTCATGGGACAAAAGACAGACCTACCCTCAAGAGAGTTAGAATTCTTCCTGCCTATTGCTTTCTGGTTCTGTTAAAGCCTGCTGGACTTCAGACTCAAACTGGGACACTGACTCTGCAGAGTTTGGACTTGCCAGTTTCTATTAGATATATATCTATTATATATCTACTTTATTAGATATATATCTATTAACTATTTGTCATCTATCTTATATCTGTTCATGCACCCATCCATTTACCCATCCATCCAGAGGTTCCCTACATTTTTCTCTTTCACCTTCTCCTCTTTGCCTCTTCCATTGTTCTTTTTATCTGGAGAACCTGAGCTAGTATGCCTTGTTATAGAGCTTAGTCAGAGCCCCCCACAATGATGCCTGGTGAAGGTTCATTTTGCAACTGCCAGGTTCCAAAGAGGGAGAGAGACCATGAGATTGAACTTCTGTTACTTTTACATCATGATATAGGAAGTCGCTCAGGGTTTCTTCTGCCACATCCTACTGACTGGAAGTGAGTCAACTGGATGACTTGCTTTCAGAGAAATGGAATTAGAATCCCCCTTTTCTAATGAGACTGTAAACATTTTGCAGACATGTTTTCTAAGAACCATTGTCAACTTTCTGGCCACAAATTATTTGAATTTCTCCCACATTATTACTTGCTCCCAAGATCCCTCAAAGTCTTTTCTCTTATGGGATTAGTCTCACAATCTTATCATCAAAATAGGTCCAGGCGCTCTGCAGGTGTGGCTCAGTGAGTACAGCTCCATGGGTGGAGTTCTTTCCTTCTGAAAATGTGAAACAAAGCAACACATGACCTGCCCTCACCCCACAGAAATCAGAAACATAAGGTGTTCATTTTCTTTAGAACAACCCTACGAGACTTAGATTTTTTTCATTGGTTGAAGGTCCACAGCTAATAAAAAGCAGGACTAGGATCCAAACCTCAGTGTCTGCTGGGAATATGTAATCTTCCCCCCACCATGCTGTGAAAGTCAGACATACGTCTTGAATGCAGCAGTCAAATGCCTTAAGGAAATTCTTGAGTCCTGATACAGAACTAGTAACATCCTACTAGAGATCAGGGCTTTTACGCTTACTAATAAGAAAGCACTGAGCATGCGCACATTGATGTACAGCGTACCGTTACTGGTCATCTTATATTGGGCTCCTTTGAGGAGTCAAACCCTGTGCTAAGCATTTCACGTCTTTTTATTAATGTTCTTCACACTTCTGCAATGTAGTTGTTCTAAATATGGAACTTGAAGCACTGGAAATAACTTGCCTAAATTTGCACAGGTAGGACATGAATGTGGTCTCGCTGGTGTGCATTTCTCAGCTTTGCATGTAAAATTCCTAGCATCCATTGGCGTGGCTGTGCCTGTCACCTTTCAGCTCTCTGTGTAATATTCCCAGCTCTCCATGAAGTCACCAATTTGCTAAAAATAATTTCTGCAGCTGATGGGTTTTTAATGCAGCATGCTGCCTCTGGCCCCTCCCGAAACATCTATATCCAAGAGACCCAGAAATGGGAAAGTGATCGGAACGCCCACTAACGTTAGCAGATTCCAGGATGAAGGCTGCTGCTGCTCTGACTCCTGTCTCATTTTATTTTCTATGAGGTCAAGGGCAACTGTGGATGAAAGAGAGGGGGCTACCCCCCCCCCAACACACACACACTGGCTTCTGAGGAGTCTGGAGCTCCCGGGGGGATTACTCTCATTTCCATGCTTCTCCTGCACAGCCCGAGGTCAGAGGCGGTGACATCATTCAGCGCTAATTCTTGCAGATCACATTATTTAGACCTGCTACCCCTGAGTGAGCCAAGGGAGAAAACAGCTTCTCTGTGTCTCCCACAGTCCCTCAGAGCTCCCTCCATGTTCAGTAGGCCTTTCCTTACCAGACTCTGCAGAGTGGGTCCTCTGCTTGTCAAACAAATAATTTTTAAAAATTATAAGAAATTGAAAATATTCTTAAGTATTTAGAAATTAGACATACACTTTCAAATAATATTTCAAAGGAAAAAGTAGATAAGTTTTTAAAGATTTATTTATTTATTTGAAATTCATAATTTTGAAGAGAGAGAGAGAGAACGAGAATCTTCTATCCATTGGTTCAATCTTCAAATGGCCACAACAACCAGGGCAGGGCCAGGCTGAAGCCAGGAGCCAGTAGCCAGGAGCTCTTCTGACTTTCTCACAAGGATGCCAGGAGCCCAAGGACTTCGGCCATCTTCCTCCACTGCCTTCCCAGGTACGTTAGGAGGGAGCAGGATCAGAAGTGGAGCAGCTGAGACTTGAACCAGTGCCCGTATGGGATGCCAGCATGACAGGCACCACCTTTATCCATTATACCACAATGCTGGCCCCAAGAGCAGAGAAACTGGATAAAGAAGCTGAATTAAAATAAAATCGCAGCATCGTGGCATAGTGGGTTAAGCCACCCTGAAATGCCAGCATCACATATGGGCGACTGAGTCCTGGCTGATCCACTTCTGATCCAGCTCCCTACTATTGCACCTCAGAAAGCTGCAGAGGATGGCCCAAGTACCCCAAGTACCTGGATCCCAGCACCCAGAGGAAGCTCCTGACTCTTGGCTTTGGCCTGGTCCACTGCTGGCCATTGTGGCCATTTGGGGAGTGAACCAGAGGATGGACGCTCTCTCTCCCCCTCTCTCTCTTGCTCTCTCTCTCTCTCTGACTTTGCCATTCAAATAAATAAAACTAAATCTTTAAACAAGAAAAAAGGAAAAGAAAACCATAACATACCTTAGTGCTTGTATGTTAGCTTCCAACATACTGCCTGGCAGCTTCTGGCCATCTTGTTTGGCAGCTCTGTGATAACGGAGGTGGGCTTTGTAAGGATTTCTATATCTCCAGCTAGCACAGTGTTCGGGCTGTTTGTAGCAGTTGCAGTGGAGGAGGAGTTCATACACTCGTGGTTACAGTAGTCCCATTTACCAGGCTCCCACCTGGAACATTATATCCAGTGCTGGACTCCTGACCACTGCAGGTGCCTTTCTCTGGCCGTCAGCTGCAAGAGAACTTGGGTTTCCTCCCGTGCTGAATTCCTCCAGGGAGCAGTATTCACCAACACTCAGTTCTGGCAGTGTCTGGGTTTTCCTACCCCTGAAGCCTGCAGAGGGCTGCTTTTCCAGGTTCCACTTTCTGCCTGAGTGGTTGGTGGCAGGCAGCTTCTAATGGCCTGGGGCTTCTGCTGGTGCCTCTTCTAGATGCTTTCCGGTGAGGGTATCATCAGCAAGACACGTCTTAGTGAAGGGCCACTTAGCATGCTAGCAACAGACTGTACTGCAAGTTCTAAGGTGCCCGAAGTCCCTGTGGATGTCCCGGAGCACAGATTTATGCCATCCACAGTCTTGTAGTGGGAACTTCCCAGCTGTCCTGTGAGCTGTGAGTGTGGCCTTCCTACTGAAGTGCAGACCCCAGCCCACGTGTGCATGGGGGTGCTCCTTGAGTGTCCTATCTCAGCCCTAGTGTTGACCTTTGATCCTGTATTCCTGCATTGCTTAGCTTCCCTTTGGCCCTTCTTACCACTCCCTCTTACTTAAATCCTCTGTTAATTTTTAGCCCTAATAATTTCCAGTTCAAATGACTCTGTCTCTTGTCTTTCCTGATTGAATCCTAATTGATTCATATGAGAGGCAGCTAAAGGAGTGCTTATGGGGAAATTTATTACTCTAAACTCTTGTAATAGGAAGAATGATCTAAAATCGATATTCTAAGATAGCACCTCAAAAAGTTGCACAAGGGAACAGATAATTAAAGTAAATAATTTTAAAAATAGATGACAAATATCAGAAAAAAATAATATTGAAAAAAGAAAAATAACATAGAATGCTAATGATGGAAAAGTTGATTATTTGTAAATGCCAACAAAATTGATAACATGGCAAGCACATTTATCAAAGTTTAGGATGCAAGAACAATATTTTAAGTCACTTATACTTGTCAGTAATGCACAGTCCCAAAATTAAGATAAGAAAAAACTTAATTTACAATAACATCAGAAATAAATTAATAGCCAGTGTGGTTGTCCCAGCTAGCTCTCTCTGATTATGGCATTTTTGCATGTACCGTCTGGGAGGGACTATCTGTCACTCTTAGCTTACTCCTATTCACCTTTCCACTCTTAGAATACAGAGAAGTTCTCAAGGACTTTTTCATTTGTCTCTCATATTTCCTTTATTGGATTTTTCATTTAATTGTTTGATTACATAATAATATTTTCTTCCACATTAGACATGAAAAAACAGACTCTATTTCTGTTCACCATTTTATCCCACTAGTTAGCACAGTGTTTGATGTTTAGAACATCTTCAATAAATATTTACTGAATGAGTGTTGAGATGAATGGGAAAAAGTCTTAGATTGATGCATACCAGAAGCAAATATGAAAGTGAACAGACACTCTAGTACTAACTATTTAAGTCCAAGAATTGAGATTTAGTCGCTTCTTCCTAGCACCCTGCTCTACTGTCCCACCAGGCTGTGGTAGAAACCTCTGTGCTTAGCATTTCTTTTTAACTTCATCACGGTGTTTAAGCAATCCCAGGAACACATAAAGGTCTCAAAGTACATCTGTTGAGTTTCTTGGTGCACTGATCATATTTGTTGTTTGTAATCAGATTAAGCTTTAGGATTCTCATTTTTCCTAAAGAAAGACATAAGGTGACAGCTGAAATAAGGAATGGCTCCACTATACTCTAAGGCTCAATGGCTTTTAATAAACTAGAATCAATGTCAGATATTATTCATCATTCTAAGCAGTAGACTTGTGCCTATTGAGAATATTATACACACTTTTGACTTATCCTTTGGTTATTATCCCATTGTTATTATCCTTTGGATGCAGGGGTAAACGTTTGGCATAGTGGTTAAAATGCCTCTTGGGGTATCCAGGTCCCATATCAGAAAGCTTGGATTTAAGTCCTGTTTTCTGCTCCTGATTCCACCTTCCTGCTAATGTGCACACTGGGAGGCAGCAGGTGATGGCTCAAATGGTTGATTTCCTGCCATTCATGTAGAGATCTGAATTTAATTCCTGGCTCTTGGCTTTGGCCTGACCTAGCCCTGGCAGTTGCAGGCATTTTGGGAGTGAACTAGCAAATGGAGACTCTCTGTCTATTTCTCTCTGATTCTCAAAAAAAATTTAATGCCTATTATCAATACACGTTCGTGTATACATACATACATACAAATGCACGCATGTACTAGAAATGTCAAGCACATGTCGCCTTCCTCTGTGGAGGAGACTACTTCATGTCAGCCAGTGATTTGCTTGTGCCGTCCTTTGTTTGGAAAAGGCTTTTAAAATTATATCCCATAGAGATTTTATGTTTTAATCCAGGTCACAAGAATGTGCCTGCTCCTATCTAGGTTACAATGTGGTGAGATACACATCTGGTCCTTGAGATAGACATCCTGCTAGGGTTTGAACTGAGTAGCTTTGGCAGCCCACACCTGAACTGAACAAGATCCTTGTCTGCCCACTGCTGCGCGCTCCGAGTCCACCAGCACTAGCTGTGCCCATGCCGACCTAAATCAAGGTATGCTCTCACGGGGAAGAACATTCTATTAGACTCAGCTTTTCCATTGTCCCATCCTCCCCAGTAACAGAGGTGGGTTAGCTGTGAAGCAGAGACTGGTACGTGTTCCTCTATGAGATGAAATCTTGGGCCTTTCCAAGAAGTCTTAAACATGCAATCTGTAGTCTAGCTGACATGCACCATCATAATCTCTTGATAACCTATTTTAGGGCTTCCCCTCCACAACTCTTAATCCCAACTCTGCACTCATGGTAAATATCTCAGTCAATTGTTTTTTTTTTTTTTTTCCTCTCGTGCCCAGAAGCAGTTATTAATCACCAAATATTTTCTCTATTTCCCAGCTTCTCTTGCATTAAGATCAGGCTCACATTATTAATTCTAGCAAAATAAACTGCACCCAGTCCCAAGTTGACATAAGTAACTCCATTTGATTAAGAGCCAATGTGTTTTCTCCTTCATTCTTTTCTCTTGCTGTGGCAACCATGAAAGATGTTTCAGGTGAAAAGTTGGAGGAGGGACTTGATAAAAGGAGAAATCAATTTTTATTTTGTTCAGCTGGTAAAATTCAGCATTAGTTCATTGTTGCAGCACAGTCCAGGCTAACCTGAGTATTATGATACTATTCCTTGAGTTTTGGGGGGTTATCACATAGCATTTTCACTGCCTGGCAATCTCTTCTTGATATTGTCCATGCCTATCAAATTTTTATTCATTATTTAAGACCAAGTTAAAAAATTACCTTCTCTATAAAATGCTCATATATATTTCTGTCAAAGCTATTTGTCCCCAACTCTGAGAACCCGTATCACTCATTGAAACACACTAATACTACATAAGGCATATTCTGGCCTTTGCTTGGTGGGTTGAGTGGTACCCCGTCTCATCTCTCCTGGGACAGCCTCTGCACACTCTGTACGTGCCAGACTGTGATGATGCCTTAATTCTGTTGCCTTTAACTGAGGCACTGAGAACAGCTGTGTTCATTATCCCAACTCCTGGACTAGCTGCATGGGCACATAAAGAGATCAGTGAGGTGGCTTGTATATTAGAAAAGACAGCTAACGCCACTGCCACACGTTAACATATCTTAATGATGAACTAAGCCAAGTTCGAGAAGGTGTTTTACAAAATCTCGCAGCCATTGATTACTTATTGCTAAAAAAAAAAAAAAAAAAAAAAAAAAAAAAAAAAAAAAAAAAAAACAAACAAACCCTGGTTCAAAGGGAGATTGATGGCTGCATGAGGAAGTAGATAAAATACATTATGTCAGCTGAAAGTTTCTTCGGAAATTTCTTTGAAAATTGGAAGTGGCTGTCTTGGTTATTGCCTTGCCTAGGACCGATATTTATCATCTTTCTGGCGCTCCTGCTAGGACCACGTATACTCAACTGCCTTGCACGCTTTGTGTTATCCAGGCTTAAACAACTAGAAGCCATCAGCCTCCACGTGGTACTTCAGACAACGCCTCTAAGGAAGCCCACGTTCTACGTGGGACCCTAGGATTGACCTCCAGAAGAATACCCTGCTTCTGTTCCCCCAACGACGCCCCTTTTCAGCATGAAGCAGCCAGAGTGGTCATTGCCCAGTTCCCTCTGATAGAAGCTAGGGTTCCAATCCTCGGTAGGTGGGAGTGTGAGTTAAAGGGGTCACAGGCAGTCAGGGTGGTCCCCAGTAGAAATTTGGAATTTTGAGGTGCCTGCCCCACAGATCAAAGTATCCTGCTTCTTTAGGAATCACCAAATTTATAAATTTACCTTGAAATTAGCAAGGAAGTACTGATTCCTTCCCTGCCCTTCGGGATGTTTGTGTGTGTGTGTGTATGTGTGTGTGTGTGGTTTTTTAAATTTATTTTTAATTAATTTATTTATTTGAGAGGTAAAGTTACAGACAGTGAGAGGTAGAGACAGAGAGAAAGGTCTTCCTTCCATTGGTTCACTCCCCAGATGGCCGCAATGGCCGGAGCTGCGCAAGCCAGGAGCCAAGAAGCCAGGTGCCTCCTCCTGGTCTCCCATGCAGGTGCAGGGGCCCAAGGACTTGGGCCATCCTCTACTGCTTTCCCAGGCCACAGCAGAGAGCTGGACTGGAAGAGGGGCAGCCAGGACTAGAACCTGGCACCCATATGGTATGCTGGCGCCTCAGGCAGAGGATTAACCTACTGTGCCACAGATCTCCCCCCCCCCCACTTTTTTTTTTTTTTTTTTTTAATCATAAACAAGCCAGACGGAGAATTGTAAATTCAGGTCTTTTGTTGAGTTTGTTACCACTTCCTCATTGGTTGACAGTTTGTTCCCCAAGATTGTACTTAAAAACTTCATTACCACTGGCCCTGTGGGTCTTCCTCTCTTGGAACCCTCCTCTTTGCTGCTCTGACAGGTTTCCAACCTAAATAAATTCTACTTTACTTTCCAAAATAAATAAATAAATAAATAAAAGGGCAGAAATCCCATCCAGGAAGACTCCATCCTGCAGACCCAATCACATCCAGAAAGAACCCCCCTCCTCCTGACACCACCACCTTGGGCTCAAGTTTTAACATATGAATGGGGCACAGCGTTTGTATTATAAGGCAGGTGCAGAAGCTCACAAGGCCCTTCCAGAATTAACTCTTTCCTAACCTACAGCAGAATGGAGAAAGTCCTTTTGAGAATTCAAACTTGAGAATTCAAGTTCTCTCATCTGTGAAGTGACAACCAGTGGGTAGAAGAAGGGAGCAGGGGTGTGAGTGACAGGAAGGTGTCCTTATTGCCTGCAGAGGGGCTTTAAGTGGGTCAAGTGCAGAGGGGTACATGGGAAAGCCAACTATTTCCAAAGCAAGTTAATCTATGTCAGTTATCAGTGTTTTATTTCTTTTGAAAGCAGAGACTTCCCTGGAAAATTATTATGAGGAGTTTGTAGGTGCTCATCTTAAACTGCAAGAAGTGATATGTTGATGATATGAGCTATCTATCGCTCATCTTAAACTGCAAGAAGTGATACGTTGATGATATGAGCTATCTATAACATTGTTCCAGTACATTGGGATTAAGAAAACAATCCCCAAATTAAACTCCATTACACAGTCTAAGGTTTCCTCCTATTAATTTTTCAATTGAATAATTGAGTTTATTAAAAATAAAAGAAAATTTGAATATTATTTATCAGGCATCCCTCCAAGTGCTGGGAGTTATTACCCCAGAAAATCTATTTATATGATGAGAATGTACTTTTTAGAGTCAGAAATGCACACCTACTTCATCCCATAAAACTTTAATGGTTGAATATTGTGCGCTTTTCATTCAATTATTGTGAAAATGAATTATGTATAGGATAATACTTGGTGTGTATTTTCTCATTTACATTCTTGAGTAGATCTACATGCAGATTGTGTGCTTGGTGGAGTGGGGAGGCAGGGGCCACCGACACTCTACAGCAGGGACTGTTTGAAGCCTGAGTTGGAAGAATGGAAGAAGAATTTGAAAAAAATGGTGAGGCTTGACAAATACAGTTCCTGAAAAAACAATACTGGCTGCTAATAGCACACAGAATTCCAGAGGGCCATTATTTTTGTAAAGCAAAGTTGTGTCATAGTGCTGAACTTAGAAATAGCCTTTGGAAGCATCTGGACTTCTACTCCTTCATTGTGCAGATGGGCTTGTCTTCTCCTCATTGTACAGAGATGGGGATTGTGATGGCCTGCCTCTCGGGTCTGTGGCCTCTAATCCTGGCAGTAACACACACCTAACTCTTACCCGCTGCTCCGTTAGAAACTTGACCTCTGGAACTGATGCTCATGACAACCTGGAGCTGAGGGTAGTGAGAGTTCTTTCCATCAGGCAGTCTTGTTGACATTGAGTCAGACCTGTTGGTTCTGCCTGGGTCCTCTGCTTGAGGGCCCTGCGGTTGGGTTCTCACCTTGTCTCCTGGCTCTGACCCCAGTAACCACATGTTAGTCTCACATGCCCACTTCTAGTAGTCTGGGAATTTGGCTGGAACACTTGCTGCTGTTATCTTCATGCCCTTCCAGCATTTTCTGAACTGCACTGACTCCGTGGTGTTAGCTCCATTTTCTGGAAACCTAAACCTGACTCTACATGATAGATGCAAAATTGATGGACCCCATGTGACCGCTTGGTGGCCACCGTGGTCTTCACCTGCATGGTCAATTTATTTATTTTTCTGAGGCTCCCAGAATGCCACAGATTCCTGATGCTCACCTGACCAGGATCTTTTTGCTCCCTTAAATGTATTTGCTGGAAAGCTGCTGCTGGTTTTCATATTCACCTAAACTTGGCTGCACCTTGCCTCCATTTGAATGCCATTTAGCATTCTAATCTGCTCCTCAAGTGAGGAGGTCCATTCATGGCTTTGACCTCCAACTGCCTTTAACTTTGGGACTTGAGAGACATTTTTTTTCTCTTTCTTTTTTAAAAGATTTATTTATTTATTTGAAAGTTAGCTTCTTCCTGGTCTCCCACATAGGTAGCAGGGATCCAAGTACCTGTGTTATCCTTTGCTGCTTTTCCCAGGGCATCAGCAGGGACCTGGATGGGAAGTGGAGCAGCCGGGACATGAACTGGCACTCATGGGATGCAGGCATCACAGGTGGCAGCTCTACTGGTTACGCTGCTATGCCACAACATTGACCCTGACAAACTGACTTTTGGACATTCTTTTCCCACTGAGGCTGGCTGTGCCATGGGTCCTAGGATGATGGAAGCACTCTCACTAACAGAAAGGAAGAGACAGCTCCACATGCCCCTCTCATCCCTTCCCTTACCTGGAAACGTTTAACAGAGCATGCCCAGATCTGGCTTCTCTGCCTTTCCCTGGCACGACCGTATCAGGTATTTCCTCTATGTTCACTGTCTCTTCCCTACTCCCCTCTGTTTTGAGGTCTGTTCTTCAAAATCCAGGCTTCCTAGAGTGTTTTGCCAGTAGGTTTCTGATTTGATATAGCCAGTGGGAGATTGATGATAAGGAACATTCCTAGTCTCTGTCCTAATCACTATCTCTGGCAATGCCTATTCCTATTACAGGTTTCTCACCCTGCCAGACAGCCCCTCCCTCCATGACCAAGTGCTAAGGCACTAACCCTCTCATTGAGAAATGCACACCAGAAAAAGTGGGGGCTCATTCTTAACACCTTTTCTCTTTGTACCTGTAACCTAGGTACCATTGCTTGTCTTTGGGCTGCTTCAGTAGACCTTCCTTGGTCTGATTTAATTGATAATCTGTTATGTCATCTTTTAAATGTCATCCTTTGTGTCCTAAACAGCACTCTGGCCTCAGAATCAGCCCTAAAGCCATTCGGATCTGGCTGAAAAGCCCATGAGAGTATTTCAGGCATGAAAAGCCAGGACACTCTGGCAAAAAAAAAAAAAGAAATTATCAATTCCCAACTTGACTCTCACTAGGATTAAACATGACAATAGGTCTTATCTGATTTCATCATCATTTAAAAAATCATCTATTATTTTTCACTTTATGTTTCTGTGTGGGAGCAAACTGTTGAAATCTTTACTTAATGTATACTAAGCTGATCTTCTGTATATTAAGAGAATCGAAAATGAATCTTGATGTGAATGGAAGGGGAGAGGGAGTGGGAAAGGGGAAGGTTGCGGGTGGGAGGGACGGTATGGGGGGGAAGCCATTGTAATCCATAAGTCGTACTTTGGAAATTTATATTCATTAAATAAAAGTTAAAAAAAATGTCATCCTTTGGGGATAAACAAAGTCACACATATAGTGTATATATCAACTTTAATATGGTTCATATATCAGCTTTAATAGACACAGCTTCAAAATGTTAAAATGTGAACACTGGTACATCTTATGATTGTATTTTCCTTATTACCATTCCCTCTTCGGAAGAAGGAATGCACATAGTTGTGGAAATTATCAGAGGATTTAATGTGTTATTCCTATTGAGTTTTTTAAAATTTCATGGTTCTCAAACTTATCCTAACAGGAGCCTCTTTCTTGTGTCATAACTAATAATAATGAAAATGTGATTCCTATACTATGTACTAAGAAATATTGATTCAAGATATTCAAAGCACATGGCTTCTGGTAAGATGCTTCATTCTTTCTTTTCTTAACATCCTGAAGTTGAGTATTGAACCTTCAATGCAGAGCAAGGTCATCTCTGTTTCACAATGAAGCAAACTCTTTCTTGCTTCATAGAACCACAGACCACTGTCCCCATAAGGGACACTGGCGGTCAGAATTTCAAGACTGTTCCCAAGATTCCAGGCCTCTGGCGAGCACACACCTGCTCTCATTATTAAAACAGCAAGCTAGGTTGTGCCGTGAAAGGTTTTTCCAGATGTAATTAAACTTGAAAATTAGTTGACCTAAAACTAGGGAGTTTATTTTTTTAATTTATTTTTTAAATATATTTCACAAGTAGAGTTATAGACAGAGAGAGAGATAGAGAGAAAGAAAGGTCTTCCTTCCGTTGGTTCACTCCCCAAATGGCCACTACAGCTGGCGCTGCGCCAGTCTGAAGCCAGGAGCCAGGTGCTTCTTCCTGGTCTCTCATGCGGGTGCAGGGGCCAAGCACTTGGGCCATCCTCCACTGCCCTCCTGGGACACAGCAGAGAGCTGGACTGGAAGAGGAGCAACCGGGACTAGAACCCGGCATCCATGTGGGATGCTGGCGCCACAGACGGAGGATTAACCAAGTGAGCCATGGCTCTGGGCCTTAAAACTAGGGAGTTTAAGTGAGTCCGATCTAATAAGGACAGGGCTCTTCCTGCAAAAAAAGATTCAGAGTGTAAGGGGTATTTACTGTATGAGAGTTCTTATGCACAGGCCTTGGAGGAGGAGGCCATGTAGCAAACTGAAGTGGCCCCAGTGGAAACCAACAAGGAAATGGGACCTCAGTCTTGTAGCCTCGAAGAATTAGATTTTTGTCACAACCATTTTAGCTACAGATTGGAACACATCCTATCAGACACTTGATGTGGACTTTGGGAGACCTTGAGCAGACAGCTGGGCCACAGTTATGGCAGACTGCTGACTGTTGGAGCTGTGAGCTAATAAATGAGTATGATACAAAAGCTTCTAAATTGATGGTAGTTTTTCATGCAGCAACTAAAAAAAAACTAACGCAGAGACTTTCTTTTTCTTTTTGCAGAAGAAGATGATAAAGG